>NC_092165.1:24491257-24498757 GCF_045791955.1 Oncorhynchus clarkii lewisi | reverse complement strand
TGGAATCATCATTTGGCATAAGCAGGACTTAGCACTGAATGAAATTAAAAAGGTATCACTCACATTTGGCTAAAACTTAACAAAGGTACAATCTATTGTGACAATGATGTGTACATATGTGCAGCTTATGCTCCTCCTTCAGATTCATCATATTATGATGATCAGTTTTTTGACAATCTCCAGACAGAAATCATTACATTTCAGGCGCAGGGTAAAGTGCTTCTTTGTGGAGATTTCAATGCAAGAACAGGTTCTGAGCCTGACTACACTGATGCGGGAGGTAACCACCACATATTTGGACACCCCTCCTTGTACAGTAGCCCTATTATAAATAATAGAAACAGTCCTGACCAAATACTGAACAAAAATGGAAAAGAGTTAGTACATCTCTGTCGAGCCTTAGGCCTGTACATGCTTAACGGTAGAATCAGAGGGGACTCTTTAGGTCAGTTTACTTACTGCTCAGCTCTTGGGACAAGTGTAGTCGATTATGCCATCACTGACATTGACCCCTCCTCCATTAGTGCATTCACTGTCAGACCACAGACACCATTGTCAGATCACAGTCAGATCAACGTGTTTCTGAAGAAATTAACCGGCAATATTCATTCAAAAAAACAGCCCAATAAACTTTACAACATAAACCAATCGTACAGATGGGCTCCAAACAGTGCAGAGACATTCATTGAAACATTGAACTCAAATGAAATGATGAACTCTATACAGTTGTTCAATAACTCACAGTACCAAAACAATAAAGATGGTGTCAATTCAGCTACCCAAAACATCAACTGCATATTCCAAAAAGCAGCATCGAAAGCAAATTTGAGAAAACCAAAGCAATGCAACATCAGAAGCAAAAATCTAAATGTTTCTGACAAATGGTTTGATAATGAATGTAAAACAATTAGAAAACACCTAAGACAAACGTCAAACAAAAAACATAAGCAGCAAAACAACCCAGAGCTACGATATGAATACTTTGAAACTCTGAAACAGTATAAACAAACACTGAAATGCAAGAAATTGAATTATACCAACAAGACACTTGATGAAATTGAAAACGCAATTGACCAAAATCAGTTCTGGGACATGTGGAACAATTTAAGCACAACAAAGCCACAAGAATTAGCCATACAAGATGTAGGAATTTGGAAAACGTATTTTGATAATCTATACAAAAACATCCCACAAAAAGACTTACAACAGAACCAATTAGAAATTAAAGAAAAATTGAACATCCTTGAATCAGTCATTAAAAACAACCAAAATCCATTAGATTACCCAATAACCCAACAAGAACTAAATGAAAAGCTAAAATATAATAAATCAAAAAAGGCTTGTGGTGTAGACAACATCAGAAATGAAATGCTGAAAAACAGCACACCTGAGTTGCAAAATGCTGTGCTTAAATTGTTCAACATGGTTTTAACTTCTGGCTGCTTCCCTGATGTCTGGAACCAGGGGCTCATCTCCCCTATACACAAAAGTGGAGATAAATCACACCCCAATAATGACAGGGGAATTTGCGTCAACAGTAACTTGGGAAAGATTTTCTGTAGCATTTTGAATTCAAGAATTCAAACCTTTCTCCAAGAAAAAAATGTAATAAGTAAATGTCAAATTGCCTTTCTTCCTAACCATCGCACTACTGACCATATATACATACACCTTACACACACTAATTAATAAACACGTCCACCAAAAAAAAGAGGGCAAAATCTTTGCTTGCTTTATTGACTTTAAAAAAGCATTTGATTCGATTTGGCACGAAGGGCTATTCTACAAAATTCTACAGAGTGGGCTTGGTGGTAAGGTGTATGACTTAATAAAATGTATGTACACAGAAAACAAGTGTGCAATAAAAATCAAAAACCAAAGAACATAATTTTTTTCACAATGTCGAGGTGTGAGACAAGGCTGCAATTTGAGTCCAAATCTTTTCAACATTTATATCAATGAATTAGCAGACATGTTGGACCAATCTCCAGCCCCAGGACTCACACTATTTGACACAGAGGTGAAATACCTGCTATATGCTGATGACTTGGTACTTCTATCACCAACCAAAGAAGGTCTTCAACAAAACATTAATATTCTGGAGCAATATTGCCATAATTGGGCCCTGGCAGTAAATTTCCCAAAAACTAAAGTCATGATTTTCCAAAAAAAACCAAGATGTCAGAAACATAAATGTAAATTCACCCTGAACAACACCCTAATTGAACACACAAAAAATTACACCTACCTTGGTCTGACCATATCTGCATCGGGGAACTTTAATATGGCAGTGAATGCACTCAAAGAAAAAGCCCGCAGAGCAATGTATGCAATAAAAATGAAATTATTCTAAATCAACATCCCAATTAAAATGTGGACTAAAATATTTGACAGTGTAATCCTACCAATAGCACTTTATGGAAGTGAGGTTTGGGGGCCACTCAATAAACTGGATTTTAAAATGTGGGACAAACATCCAATTGAAGCCCTACATGTAGAATTCTGTCGGAAAATTCTACAAGTCCAGAGAAATACACCAACTAATGCATGTAGGGCAGAATTGGGCCGTTTTCCAGTAATAATGAAAATACAGAAAAGATCATTACAATTTTGGCTACATCTAAATTCAAGTCCAAATTCGAGTCTGCAATTTAAAGCACTTCAAGCCTCAGAGCTGAGCCCAGAAACGAGCCCTCTCAGTCAGCTTGTGTTGGACCTCACCAACCAAGCTGACACCAGCACTGCTTCAAAAGAAAGAATTCCAATAAGCAAAATCATGAACCAATCATGAATCATGAATCATGAACCAATCATGAATCATATTTACAATACTGGAAAAACGAAACAAAATCCCAAAGCCGACTAAATTGCTATCTGACCCTAAACAGAGAATATGAATCAACTCTGTCAGAGATACGAAGCAGAGACAGATCCTAACCAAGTACAGGCTGAGTGACCACCGATTGGCAATAGAAACCGGGAGACATAAAAAGACATGGCTACCCAAAGAGGAGCGTGTGTGTGGCCACTGCATGACAGGGGAGGTAGAGACAGAGATGCACTTTCTCCTTTACTGTGATAAATATTCCTCAAAAAGAGATTCATTATTCACAGAAATGACTACATATATTCCAAATTTTTACAAATTGAACCCAGAGGAAAAACTAAGAATACTAATGGGCGTAGGAGCAATGGCTCCTCTTGCAGCCAAATATGTATTTTCCTGCCATAGCCTGAGGGACACTGAATAATAACATCTGCATAGTAAACAGTAACTTACTTATTATTACTATTATTGTTATTACTATAATTATTAATGTTTATCATTCCAAATATGGGTGGTAATGGTAGTGATAACAGTTTAGTGATGGTAGTAGTAGTCGTAGTAATGATGATTGTAGTTGTAGTACTGATATAAAGAAGAAGATGACCGTTATTTAGTTATAAGTTAGTTATAGTTTCATTTTCCATAATTTGATTTTATATTTATTACATTTCTGCTATTGACTGTTACCATTTTATTGTTATTATTTTTGTATTTAATTTTGTATTATTATTTACTACCATTTAATATTATTATTTGCTATCATTTATCATTTTGTTACAATGTATATTGTATACATTGTTGCTTTGGCAATATTGACACAATGTTTTTCATGCCAATAAAGCAGCTTGAATTTGAATTTGAATTTGAATTTGAGAGAGAGGGGGGACCAAAAGAGGGAGAGAGAGAGCGAGAGAGAGAGAGGGAGAGAGAGAGGGAGACTAAAAGAGGGAGAGGGACTAAAAGAGAGAGAGAGAGAGGGACTAAAATAGGGAGAGAGAGAGAGAGAGAGAGAGAGAGAGGGGGACTAAAAGAGGGAGAGGGACCAAAGAGAGAGAGAGAGAGAGATGGACTAAAAGAGGGAGAGGGAGAGAGAGAGAGAGGGACTAAAATAGGGAGAGAGAGAGAGAGAGAGGGGGACTAAAAGAGGGAGAGAGAGAGAGAGAGAGAGAGAGAGGGACTAAAAGAGGGAGAGAGAGAGAGAGAGAGAGGTGGACTAAAAGAGGGAGAGAGAGAGAGTGAGAGAGAGAGAGGGAGAGAGAGAGAGAGAGACTAAAAGAGGGAGAGGGACTAAAAGAGAGAGAGAGAGGGACTAAAATAGGGAGAGAGAGAGAGAGAGGGACAAAAAGAGGAAGAGAGAGAGGGAGGGACTAAAAGAGGGAAAGAGAGCGAGAGAGACTAAAAGAGGGAGAGAAAGAGAGAGTTGGAGACTAAAAGAGGGTGAGAGCGAGAGAGAGAGAGGGACTAAAAGAGGGAGAGGGACTAAAAGAGAGAGAGAGAGAGAGAGGGGACTAAAAGAGGGAGAGCAAGAGAGAGAGAGAGAGAGAGAGAGAGAGAGAGAAAGAGAGAGAGACTAAAAGAGGGAGAGAGAGAGAGAGAGACTAAAAGAGGGAGAGGGACTAAAAGAGAGAGAGAGAGAGGGGATTAAAACAGGGAGAGAGAGAGTGAGGGTCTAAAAGAGGGAGAGGGACTAAAAGAGAGAGAGAGGGACTAAAAGAGGGAAAGAGAGCGAGAGAGACTAAAAGAGGGAGAGAGAGAGATGGAGACTAAAAGAGGGTGAGAGAGCGAGAGAGAGAGAGAGAGAGAGGGACTAAAAGAGGGAGAGGGACTAAGAGAGAGAGAGAGAGAGAGAGAGAGGGGGGGGGACTAAAAGAGGGAGAGCAAGAGAGAGAGAGAGAGAGAGAGAGAGAGAGAGAGAAAGAGAGAGAGACTAAAAGAGGGAGAGGGACTAAAAGAGAGAGAGAGAGAGGGATTAAAACATGGAGAGAGAGAGTGAGGGTCTAAAAGAGGGAGAGGGACTAAAAGAGAGAGAGAGGGACTAAAAGAGGGAAAGAGAGCGAGAGAGACTAAAAGAGGGAGAGAGAGAGATGGAGACTAAAAGAGGGTGAGAGAGCGAGAGAGAGAGAGAGAGAGAGGGACTAAAAGAGGGAGAGGGACTAAGAGAGAGAGAGAGAGAGAGAGAGAGAGGGGGGGGGGGACTAAAAGAGGGAGAGCAAGAGAGAGAGAGAGAGAGAGAGCGAGAGAGAGAGAGAGAGAGAGAGAGACTAAAAGAGGGAGAGAGAGAGAGAGAGACTAAAAGAGGGAGAGAGAGAGAGATGGAGACTAAAAGAGGGTGAGAGAGTGAGAGAGAGAGAGAGAGAGAGGGACTAAAAGAGAGAGAGAGAGAGAGAGAGAGAGAGAGAGAGAGGGACTAAAAGAGGGAGAGCAAGAGAGAGAGAGAGAGAGAGAGAGAGAGAGAGAGATAGAGCGAGAAAGAGGGGGACAGTAGTCTAACCTGGAACCTGTCACTTCCAGGTTAGACTACTGCAATGCTCTACTTTCCGGCTACCCGGATAAAGCACTAAATAAACTTCAGTTAGTGCTAAATACGGCTGCTAGAATCCTGACTAGAACCAAAAAATTTGATCATATTACTCCAGTGCTAGCCTCTCTACACTGGCTTCCTGTCAAAGCAAGGGCTGATTTCAAGGTTTTACTGCTAACCTACAAAGCATTACATGGGCTTGCTCCTACCTATCTCTCTGATTTGGTCCTGCCGTACATACCTACACGTACGCTACGGTCACAAGACGCAGGCCTCCTAATTGTCCCTAGAATTTTTAAGCAAACAGCTGGAGGCAGGGCTTTCTCCTATAGAGCTCCATTTTTATGGAACGGTCTGCCTACCCATGTCAGAGACGCAAACTCGGTCTCAACCTTTAAGTCTCTACTGAAGACTCATCTCTTCAGTGGGTCATATGAATGAGTGTAGTCTGGCCCAGGAGTGGGAAGGGGAACGGAAAGGCTCTGGAGCAACGAACCGCCCTTGCTGTCTCTGCCTGGCCGGTTCCCCTCTTTCCACTGGGATTCTCTGCCTCTAACCCTATTACAGGGGCTGAGTCACTGGCTTTACTGGGGCTCTCTCATGCTGTCCCTAGGAGGGGGTGCGTCACCTGAGTGGGTTGAGTCACTGATGTGGTCATCCTGTCTGGGTTGGCGCCCCCCCCCCCCCCCCCCTTGGGTTGTGCCGTGGCGGAGGTCTTTGTGGGCTATACTCAGCCTTGTCTCAGGATGGTAAGTTGGTGGTTGAAGATATCCCTCTAGTGTTGTGGGGGCTGTGCTTTGGCAAAGTGGGTGGGGTTATATCCTTCCTGTTTGGCCCTGTCCTCCAGTATTTATGCTGCAGTAGTTTATGTGTCGGGGGGCTAGGGTCAGTTTGTTATATCTGGAGTACTTCTCCTGTCCTATTCGGTGTCCTGTGTGAATCTAAGTGTGCGTTCTCTAATTCTCTCCTTCTCTCTTTCTCTCTCTCGGAGGACCTGAGCCCTAGGACCATGCCCCAGGACTACCTGACATGATGACTCCTTGCTGTCCCCAGTCCACCTGGCTGTGCTGCTGCTCCAGTTTCAACTGTTCTGCCTTATTATTATTCGACCATGCTGGTCATTTATGAACATTTGAACATCTTGACCATGTTTTGTTATAATCTCCACCCGGCACAGCCAGAAGAGGACTGGCCACCCCACATAGCCTGGTTCCTCTCTAGGTTTCTTCCTAGGTTTTGGCCTTTCTAGGGAGTTTTTCCTAGCCACCGTGCTTCTACACCTGCATTGCTTGCTGTTTGGGGTTTTAGGCTGGGTTTCTGTACAGCACTTTGAGATATCAGCTGATGTACGAAGGGCTATATAAAAATAAATTTGATTTGATTTGATTTGACTAAAAGAGGGAGAGGGACTAAAAGAGAGAGAGGGGGACTAAAAGAGGGAGAGAGAGAGAGAGAGAGAGAGAGGGGGGGACCAAAAGAGGGAGAGAGAGAGCGAGAGAGACAAAGAGGGAGAGAGAGAGGGAGACTAAAAGAGGGAGAGGGACTAAAGGAGAGAGAGAGAGGGACTAAAATAGAGAGAGAGAGAGAGAGAGAGAAGGGGGACTAAAAGAGGGAGAGGGACCAAAGAGAGAGAGAGAGAGAGAGAGATGGAATAAAAGAGGGAGAGGGAGAGAGAGAGAGAGGGAGACTAAAAGAGGGACAGGGACTAAAAGAGAGAGAGAGAGGGACTAAAATAGGGAGAGAGAGAGAGAGAGGGGGACTAAACGAGGGAGAGAGAGAGAGAGAGAGAGAGAGAGGACTAAAAGAGGGAGAGAGAGAGAGAGAGAGGGGGGACTAAAAGAGGGAGAGAGAGAGAATGAGAGAGAGAGAGGGAGAGAGAGAGAGAGACTAAAAGAGGGAGAGGGACTAAAAGAGAGAGAGAGAGGGACAAAAAGAGGGAGAGAGAGAGAGGGAGGGACTAAAAGAGGGAAAGAGAGCGAGAGAGACTAAAATAAGGAGAGAGAGAGAGATGGAGACTAAAAGAGGGTGAGAGAGCGAGAGAGAGAGAGAGAGGGACTAAAAGAGGGAGAGGGACTAAAAGAGAGAGAGAGAGAGGGATTAAAACAGGGAGAGAGGGACTAAAATAGGGGGAGAGAGAGGGGGGGGACTAAAA
>NC_092165.1:24476257-24488757 GCF_045791955.1 Oncorhynchus clarkii lewisi | reverse complement strand
GAGAGAGAGGGACTAAAAGAGAGAGAGAGAGAGAGAGAGAGTTCCAAATTGAGCAGCTGCTGAAAAATGAGCTCCTGTATATATTGAGATTTAAATGGTTTTTTAGAGTGAAGTACATCGAAAAAATCAAAAGAAAACTGCAAGACTCAATAGAAGACAATAGAAGCAACAAACCAAAAAGACAGGATTTTGAAAAAGTAACTATTTTTCATAAAATTATACAGTTATCTTAGCTAGCTGAATTGTTAGCTGAATTGTTGTTGCTAAGCAGTTGCTAAGGACTCTCCTGGAAGAAGCTAGCTAGCTTACAAAGAATAACAAAAAAATATCTAGTTAACAGAAGAAAGGAAGACAAAATAAGGACAGAAGAAAAAAGGAAAAGAAAAAAGGATAACAAAGTGAAACAGTCCTCTGAAGAAACAAGAGAGCATAATACAAGAAACAGCACTTCTATTGCAACATTGTAGCCAACATCACCAGCGTTGCTATGGAAATTGTTTACCCACCAGACATCCAAACAGAGAAAGCTAAGAAAAGTTTCAAAGGTTTGTTGATGGGACAGAACCATGAATGCCTGTTAGCAGATCTTACCAGTTACAAAACAAGAGCAAATTTAATTTTTAATACCAATCGAGGGAACATATGGAAAAAGGTTATTTGCAACCATTTCCCTTTCTCAAAAAAGAGGGGCATCAGCCAAGGATGTCAGATCAGCATTTTTGAAGAAGCTGACCAGAGCAACACATATCAAACAGTAAACTTATATAATAATGGAACTGTATTGATACAAGGCAATGATTCAAGCCTCCAGGCTTTTGAGAATAGGTTTGCTACCCTAAAAGAAGACGCTGACATCATCTCAGAAAATGAGGAAAAAGTCAAGGAGGGAGATGGAGAAAAGCAGACCCCAATGGTCTCTGTGACCCAGCAGGAAGCCCTCAACGTCCCTTTACCTACCTCACCTGCAGCAGACAGAGTCAAGGACATGACAATTTCAATAAGAACACCTGCTATGCAACGTTTCCACAACACCCTCTCTCTAGTCGAAGCAGAGGTCATAGAACTCAGAGAGAACAAGCTTCAAGAGGAGGACACTGTCCAGAAACTCAAAGAAGAGATGAAACAGTTCAGGGAGGAGAGCAGAGCATCCATAGCTAAATTAGAAAGCAGAATGGACAAGCTGAGTCAGACAAATGATGACCTCAGAGACCATCTGAGCACAACAAGAAAGGAGCTCGAACAAAAAGAGAGGTACATTGACACCCTCAACCGGCAGAGAGTCATTGTGTCCTCTGCATCTAGAGAACATGTCCACCAGCTTGGTACAACACAAGCAGAACCTGAGACCAGCATGGCCTCCACTACACAGCCGGATGACACTGCACCAGCCTACCAGTCTGCTCCAGCCCAGGTCAACCTACCAGCCTCTCAGTCTGCTCCAGCCCAGGTCAACCTACCAGCCTCCCAGTCTGCTCCAGCCCAGGTCAGAATACCAGCCTCCCAGTCTGCTCCAGCCCAGGTTAACCTACCAGCCTCCCAGTCTGCTCCAGCCCAGGTCAACCTACCAGCCTCCCAGTCTGCTCCAGCCCAGGTCAGAATACCAGCCTCCCAGTCTGCTCCAGCCCAGGTTAACCTACCAGCCTCCCAGTCTGCTCCAGCCCAGGTCAGAATACCAGCCTCCCAGTCTGCTCCACCCAGACAATCAAACACAACTGCAATTCTAATTGATTCAAATGGGAAGTTCTTAGTCCAGGAAAGATTATTCCCTAGACACCAGGTGTATAAGTTCTGGTGTCCTACAACTGAGAGTGCAATGCAGCTACTCAGTCAGACCAGGATTGACACCCCTGACAACATCATCATCCACACTGGCACAAACGACCTTCATGCCAAAGGTGAAAATGTATCTGGGGCAGTGAGAAGAGTGGCAGAACGGGCACAGGCTATGTTCCCAACAACCAATATAGTTGTGTCCACCCTCCTACCAAGAAAAGACTTCCCAGAAAAGTTGATCGACAAAATAAATCAACAGATCACTGTGGACTGTGCCTCACTGCTCAACGTCAGAACGGCTCACCACCCCACTCTGACATGTCAACACTTATATGATAATATACATCTTGATCAGGACAGTATCAGAACCTTTGCCAAGGACCTAAAAGATGCAACACTTGGCAGGGACCCACACACCCATCACCCCAGCAACAAAGGTCCCCCGCCCCACCTTCTGAAACAACAGTACCTCCACCATCCCGAGGAGAAAAGAGCCAGACATGGCTTATTACAGCACAGCTCTACTAGACCAGGCCCAACACAGCACAGCTCTACTAGACCTGGCCCATCACAACACAGCTCTACTAGACCCGGCCCTTCACAACACAGCTCTACTAGACCCGGCCCATCCCAACACAGCTCTACTAGACCTGGCCCATCACAACACAGCTCTACTAGACCTGGCCCATCACAACAAAGCTCTACTAGACCCGGCCCATCACAACACAGCTCTACTAGACCCGGCCCATCACAACACAGCTCTACTAGACCCGGCCCATCACAACACAGCTCTACTAGACCCAGCCCATCACAACACAGCTCTGACCACTACTCCAGGGTCGGTCAGAACACTGCCCTTCAGGGAAGTAGACCACATGATGCAGTCCACACCATGTATCAATTAGATCGTCAGCCTACATATGCTGAGGTAACCTCTGGCAGAAGAGGAGAGGTGCGCCAACTACTGCAACTAATATGCAGACTACTGAGCTAGACAGTCCCTTTAATTCACACACGGGCACGCACGCGCACACACACACACACACAAACACACAGGGTTGCAGATTGCACATAAAATAAGTACAGTGCAATCTTATTCCATTCTTATTAATTTGTTTACAAATATTCCTAAATGTATTGACACCGGTATTATAATAATTATTATATGTAATGGTGTGTGTGTGTGTGTGTGTGTGTGTGCGCGTGTGTGTGTATGTATGTATGTATGTATGTGTGTATATGTATGTGTATGTATATATATGTATGTATGTGTATGTGTATGTATATATGTATATATATATATATATGTATGTGTATGTATGTATGTATGTATATGTGTATGTATGTGTATATATATGTATATATATATATATATATATATATATATATATTATTTTTTTTTATTTTTTTTTCGATGTACTTTACTCAAACCAGTGAATATCACTTATTATAAATGAGATCATTAACTATCAGCTCTTGGAATATCCAGGGCCTATACTCTTCACATTTTGGTTATAAAACAACAAATCCAGAATTGATTAAAAACATCAAGGGACAGGACATCATAATCCTACTGGAAACATGGTGTCGTGGAGACATAGATACTCAGTGTCCCTCAGGCTATAGAGAAAGTTTACTACCATCAATCAAACATAAAAATGTTAAACGGGGCCGAGACTCAGGTGGAATCATCATTTGGCATAAGCAGGACTTAGCACTGAATGAAATGAAAAAAGGTACCACTCACATTTGGCTAAAACTTAACCTGTTAGAGCTCTAGGGGCGCTATTTCATTTTTGGATAAAAAACGTTCCCGTTTTAAGCGCGATATTTTGTCACGAAAAGATGCTCGACTATGCATATTCTTGACAGTTTTGGAAAGAAAACACTCTGAAGTTTCAGAATCTGCAAAGATTTTGTCTGTAAGTGCCCCAGAACTCATTCTACAGGCGAAACCAAGATGATGCATCACCCAGGAATTAGCAGAATTTCTGAAGCTCTGTTTTCCATTCTCTCCTTATAAGGCTGTGATTGCGCAACGAATGAGCCTACACTTTCTGTCGTTCGCCCAAGGTCTTAGCAGCATTGTGACGTATTTGTAGGCATATCATTGGAAGATTGACCATAAGAGACTACATTTTCCAAGTGTCCGCCTGGTGTCCTGCGTCGAATTCGGTGCGCAATTGCCAGCTGCTTCTACTTTACCATTTGATTCAGGGGAGAAAGCATGTGTCCAAGAACGATGTATCAATGAAGAGATATGTGAAAAACACCTTGATGATTGATTCTAAACAACGTTTGCCATGTTTTCAGTCGATATTATGGAGTTAATTTGGAAAAAAGTTCGCGTTTTGAGGACTGAATTTTCGGATTTTTTTTGGTAGCCAAATGTGATGTATAAAACGGAGCTATTTCTAATACACAAGGAATCTTTTTGGAAAAACTGAGCATCTGCTATCTAACTGAGAGTATCCTCATTGAAAACATCAGAAGTTCTTCAAAGGTAAATGATTTTATTTGAAGGCTTTTATGTTTTTGTTAATGTTGCGTGCTGGATGCTAACGCTAATGCTAACGCTAAATGCTAACGCTAAATGCTAAATGCTAACGCAAGCTAGCTACTTTTACACAAATGATTGTTTTCCTATGGTTGAGAAGCATATTTTGAAAATCTGAGATGACAGTGTTGTTTACAAAAGGCTAAGCTTGAGAGATGGCATATTTATTTCATTTCATTTGCGATTTTCATAAATAGTTAACGTTGTGTTATGCTAATGAGCTTGCTGATAGATTTACACAATCCTGGATACAGGGGTTTTTTCATAGCTAAACGTGACGCAGAAAACGGAGCGATTTGTCCTAAACAAATAATCTTTCAGGAAAAACTGAACATTTGCTATCTGAGAGTCTCCTCATTGAAAACATCTGAAGTTCTTCAAAGGTAAATGATTTTATTTTAATGCTTTTCTGTTTTTTTGTGTAAATGTTGCCAGCTGAATGCTAATGCTAAATGCTACGTTAGCCATCAATACTGTTACACAAATGCTTGTTTTGCAATGGTTGAGAAGCATATTTTGAAAATCTGAGATGACAGTGTTGTTAACAAAAGGCTAAGCTTGAGAGCTAGCATATTTATTTCATTTCATTTGCGATTTTCATGAATAGTTAACGTTGCGTTATGGTAATGAGCTTGAGTCTGTATTCACGATCCCGGATCCGGGATGGGGAGATCAGAAAGGTTAACAAAGGTACAATCTATTGTGACAATGATGTGTACATATGTGCAGCTTATGCTCCTCCTTCAGATTCATCATATTATGATGATCAGTTTTTTGACAATCTCCAGACAGAAATCATTACATTTCAGGCGCAGGGTAAAGTGCTTCTTTGTGGAGATTTCAATGCAAGAACAGGTTCTGAGCCTGACTACACTGATGCGGGAGGTAACCACCACATATTTGGACACCCCTCCTTGTACAGTAGCCCTATTATAAATAATAGAAACAGTCCTGACCAAATACTGAACAAAAATGGAAAAGAGTTAGTACATCTCTGTCGAGCCTTAGGCCTGTACATGCTTAATGGTAGAATCAGAGGGGACTCTTTAGGTCAGTTTACTTACTGCTCAGCTCTTGGGACAAGTGTAGTCGATTATGCCATCACTGACATTGACCCCTCCTCCATTAGTGCATTCACTGTCAGACCACAGACACCATTGTCAGATCACAGTCAGATCAACGTGTTTCTGAAGAAATTAACCGGCAATATTCATTCAAAAAAACAGCCCAATAAACTTTACAACATAAACCAATCGTTCAGATGGGCTCCAAACAGTGCAGAGGCATTCATTGAAACATTGAACTCAAATGAAATGATGAACTCTATACAGTTTTTCAATAACTCACAGTACCAAAACAATAAAGATGGTGTCAATTCAGCTACCCAAAACATCAACTGCATATTCCAAAAAGCAGCATCGAAAGCAAATTTGAGAAAACCAAAGCAATGCAACATCAGAAGCAAAAATCAAAATGTTTCTGACAAATGGTTTGATAATGAATGTAAAACAATTAGAAAACACCTAAGACAAATGTCAAACAAAAAACATAAGCAGCAAAACAACCCAGAGCTACGATATGAATACTTTGAAACTCTGAAACAGTATAAACAAACACTGAAATGCAAGAAATTGAATTATACCAACAAGACACTTGATGAAATTGAAAACGCAATTGACCAAAATCAGTTCTGGGACATGTGGAACAATTTAAGCACAACAAAGCCACAAGAATTAGCCATACAAGATGTAGGAATTTGGAAAACTTACTTTGATAATCTATACAAAAACATCCCACAAAAAGACTTAAACCAGAACCAATTAGAAATTAAAGAAAAATTGAACATCCTGGAATCAGTCATTAAAAACAACCAAAATCCATTAGATTACCCAATAACCCAACAAGAACTAAATGAAAAGCTAAAATCTATTAAATCAAAAAAGGCTTGTGGTGTAGACAACATCAGAAATGAAATGCTGAATAACAGCACACCTGAGTTGCAAAATGCTGTGCTTAAATTGTTCAACATGGTTTTAACTTCTGGCTGCTTCCCTGATGTCTGGAACCAGGGGCTCATCTCCCCTATCCACAAAAGTGGAGACAAATCAGACCCCAATAATTACAGGGGAATTTGCGTCAACAGTAACTTGGGAAAGATTTTCTGTAGCATTTTGAATTCAAGAATTCAAACCTTTCTTCAAGAAAAAAATGTAATAAGTAAATGTCAAATTGGCTTTCTCCCTAACCATCGCACTACTGACCATATATACATACACCTTACACACACTAATTAATAAACACGTCCACCAAAAAAAAGAGGGCAAAATCTTTGCTTGCTTTATTGACTTTAAAAAAGCATTTGATTCGATTTGGCACGAAGGGCTATTCTACAAAATTCTACAAAGTGGGCTTGGTGGTAAGGTGTATGACTTAATAAAATGTATGTACACAGAAAATAAGTGTGCAATAAAAATCAAAAACCAAAGAACAGAATTTTTTTCACAATGTCGAGGTGTGAGACAAGGCTGCAATTTGAGTCCAAATCTTTTCAACATTTATATCAATGAATTAGCAGACATGTTGGACCAATCTCCAGCCCCAGGACTCACACTATTTGACATAGAGGTGAAATACCTGCTATATGCTGATGACTTGGTACTTCTATCACCAACCAAAGAAGGTCTTCAACAAAACATTAATATTCTGGAGCAATATTGCCATAATTGGGCCCTGGCAGTAAATTTCCAAAAAACTAAAATCATGATTTTCCAAAAAAAAAACAGATGTCAGAAACACAAATGTAAATACACCCTGAACAACACCTTAATTGAACACACAAAAAATTACACCTACCTTGGTCTGACCATATCTGCATCGGGAAACTTTAATATGGCAGTGAAGGCACTCAAAGAAAAAGCCCGCAGAGCAATGTATGCAATAAAAATGAAATTATTCAAAATCAACATCCCAATTAGAATTTGGACTAAAATATTTGACAGTGTAATCCTACCAATAGCACTTTATGGAAGTGAGGTTTGGGGGCCACTCAATAAACTGGATTTTAAAATGTGGGACAAACATCCAATTGAAACCCTACATGCAGAATTCTGTCGGAAAATTCTACAAGTCCAGAGAAATACACCAACTAATGCATGTAGGGCAGAATTGGGCCGTTTTCCAGTAATAATGAAAATACAGAAAAGATCATTAAAATTTTGGCTACATCTAAATTCAAGTCCAAATTCGAGTCTGCAATTTAATGCACTTCAAGCCCAAGAGCTGAGCCCAGAAACGAGCCCTCTCAGTCAGCTGGTGTTGGACCTCACCAATCAAGCTGACACCAGCACTGCTTCAAAAGAAAGAATTCCAATAAACAAAATCATGAACCAATCAAAGGAATCATACTTACAATACTGGAAAAACGAAACAAAATCCCAAAGCCGACTAAATTGCTATCTGACCCTAAACAGAGAATATGAATTGGCTGATTATCTCTACTCTGTCAGAGATACGAAGCAGAGACAGATCCTTACCAAGTACAGGCTGAGTGACCACCGATTGGCAATAGAAACCGGCAGACATAAAAAGACATGGCTACCCAAAGAGGAGCGTGTATGTGGTCACTGCATGACAGGGGAGGTAGAGACAGAGATGCACTTTCTCCTTTACTGTGATAAATATTCCTCACAAAGAGATTCATTATTCACAGAAATGACTACATATATTCCACATTTTTACAAATTGAACCCAGAGGAAAAACTAAGAATACTCATGGGCGAAGGAGCAATGGCTCCTCTTGCAGCCAAATATGTATTTTCCTGCCATAGCCTGAGGGACACTGAATAATAACATCTGCATAGTAAACAGTAACTTACTTATTATTACTATTATTGTTATTACTATAATTATTAATGTTTACTGTAGACTGTTACCATTTTATTGTTATTATTTTTGTATTTAATTTTGTATTATTATTTACAAACCATTTTATATTATTATTTGCTATCATTTACAATTTTGTTACAATGTATATTGTTTACATTGTTGCTTTGGCAATATTGACAATGTTTTTCATGCCAATAAAGCAGCTTGAATTTGAATTTGAATTTGACTAAAAGAGGGAGAGAGAGAGAGAGAGACTAAAAGAGGGAGAGAGAGGGAGACAAAAAGAGGGAGAGGGACTAAAAGAGAGAGAGAGAGAGGGATTAAAACAGGGAGAGAGAGAGAGAGGGACTAAAAGAGGGAGAGGGACTAAAAGAGAGAGAGAGGGACTAAAAGAGGGAAAGAGAGCGAGAGAGACTAAAAGAGGGAGAGAGAGAGAGATGGAGACTAAAAGAGGGAGACTAAAAGAGAGAGAGGGAGACTAAAAGAGAGAGAGAGAGAGGGATTAAAACAGGGAGAGAGAGAGAGGGGGACTAAAAGAGGGAGAGAGAGAGACTAAAAGAGAGAGAGAGAGGGAGACTAAAAGAGGGAGAGAGAGAGAGAGAGAGAGAGAGAGAGGGACTAAAAGAGCGAGAGAGATTGAGAGAGAGAGAGAGAGGGGGACTAAAAGAGGGAGAGGGACCAAAGAGAGAGAGTGAGAGATGGACTAAAAGAGAGAGAGAGAGAGAGAGGGGAGGGACTAAAAGAGGGAGAGGGACTAAAAGAGAGAGAGAGAGAGAGAGAGAGAGAGAGGGGGGGGGGACTAAAAGAGGGAGAGCAAGAGAGAGAGAGAGAGAGAGAGAGAGAGAGAGAGAGAGAGAGAGAGAGACTAAAAGAGGGAGAGAGAGAGAGAGAGAGAGAGAGAGAGAGGGGGGGACCAAAAGAGGGAGAGAGAGAGCGAGAGAGACAAAGAGAAGAGAGAGCGGGAGACTAAAAGAGGGAGAGGGACTAAAGGAGAGAGAGAGAGGGACTAAAATAGGGAGAGAGAGAGAGAGAGAGAGAGAGAGAAGGGGGACTAAAAGAGGGAGAGGGACCAAAGAGAGAGAGAGAGAGAGAGATGGAATAAAAGAGGGAGAGGGAGAGAGAGAGAGAGGGAGACTAAAAGAGGGACAGGGACTAAAAGAGAGAGAGAGGGACTAACATAGGGAGAGAGAGAGAGAGAGGGGGACTAAAAGAGGGAGAGAGAGAGAGAGAGAGAGAGAGAGAGAGAGAGAGAGAGAGAAAAAGGGAGAGAGAGGGAGAGGGACTAAAAGAGAGAGAGAGAGAGAGGGAGATGAAATAAAAGAGAGAGAGAGGGAGAGAGAGAGAGAGAGAGGACTAAAAGAGGGACAGGGACTAAAAGAGAGAGAGAGGGACTAAAAGAGGGAAAGAGAGAGAGAGACTAAAAGAGGGAGAGAGAGAGAGATGGAGAGAGAGGGTGAGAGAGAGAGAGAGAGAGAGAGAGAGAGGACTAAAATAGGGAGAGGGAGAGAGAGAGAGAGAGAGAGGGACTAAAAGAGGGAGAGCAAGAGAGAGAGAGAGAGAGAGGGAAAGAGAGAGAGAGACTAAAAGAGGGAGAGAGAGAGAGACTAAAAGAGGGAGAGAGAGGGAGACTAAAAGAGGGAGAGGGACTAAAAGAGAGAGAGAGAGAGGGATTAAAACAGGGAGAGAGAGAGGGACTAAAAGAGGGAGAGGGACTAAAAGAGAGAGAGAGAGAGAGAGACTAAAAGAGGGAGAGAGAGAGAGAGAGAGAGAGAGAGAGAGAGAGAGAGAGAGAGAGAGGGGGACTAAAAGAGGGAGAGGGACCAAAGAGAGAGAGTGAGAGATGGACTAAAAGAGAGAGAGAGAGAGAGAGAGAGAGAGAGAGGGGGACTAAAAGAGGGAGAGAGAGATAGGGACTAAAAGAGGGAGAGGGACTAAAAGAGAGAGAGAGAGAGAGAGAGAGAGAGAGAGAGAGAGAGACTAAAAGAGGGAGAGGGACTAAAAGAGAGAGAGAGAGAGGGATTAAAACAGGGAGAGAGAGAGGGACTAAAAGAGGGAGAGGGACTAAAAGAGAGAGAGAGAGGGGGGGGACTAAAAGAGGGAGAGAGAGAGAGAGAGAGAGAGAGAGAGAGAGAGAGAGAGAGAGAGGGGACTAAAAGAGGGAGAGGGACCAAAGAGAGAGAGTGAGAGATGGACTAAAAGAGAGAGAGAGAGAGAGAGAGAGAGGGGGACTAAAAGAGGGAGAGAGAGATAGGGACTAAAAGAGGGAGAGGGACTAAAAGAGAGAGAGAGAGAGAGAGAGAGAGAGAGAGAGAGAGAGAGAGAGAGAGACTAAAAGAGGGAGAGGGACTAAAAGAGCGAGAGAGAGAGAGGGACTAAAAGAGGGAGAGAGAGAGAAAGTGGGGGGGACTAAAAGAGGGAGAGAGAGAGCGAGAGAGAGAGAGAGAGAGAGAGAGAGGGAGACTAAGAGGGAGAGGGACTAAAAGAGGGAGAGAGAGAGAGAGAGGGAGGGACTAAAAGAGGGAAAGTGAGCGAGAGAGACTAAAAGAGGGAGAGAGTGAGAGAGGGAGACTAAAAGAGGGAGAGGGACTAAAAGAGAGAAAGAGGGACTAAAATAGGGAGAGAGAGAGAGAGGGACTAAAAGAGGGAGAGGGACTAAGAGAGAGAGAGAAAGAGAGAGAGAGAGAGGGACTAAAAGAGGGAGAGAGAGAGAGAGAGAGAGAGAGAGAGAAAAGAGGGAGTGCGAGAGAGAGAGGGACTAAAAGAGGGAGAGCGAGAGAGAGAGAGAGAGAGAGAGAGAGAGGGAGAGAGAGAGAGAGAGAGACTAAAAGAGGGAGAGAGAGAGAGAGAGAGAGGGAGAGAGAGGGAGACTAAAAGAGGGAGAGGGACTAAAAGAGAGAGAGAGAGAGGGATTAAAACAGGGAGAGAGAGAGAGAGGGACTAAAAGAGGGAGAGGGACTAAAAGAGAGAGAGAGGGACTAAAAGAGGGAAAGAGAGCGAGAGAGACTAAAAGAGGGAGAGAGAGAGAGATGGAGACTAAAAGAGGGTGAGAGAGCGAGAGAGAGAGAGAGAGAGAGAGAGAGAGGGACTAAAAGAGGGAGAGGGACTAAAAGAGAGAGAGAGAGAGAGAGAGAGAGAGAGAGAGAGAGAGAGACTAAAAGAGGGAGAGGGACTAAAAGAGCGAGAGAGAGAGAGGGACTAAAAGAGGGAGAGAGAGAGAAAGTGGGGGGGACTAAAAGAGGGAGAGACAGAGCGAGAGAGAGAGAGAGAGAGAGAGAGAGAGGGAGACTAAGAGGGAGAGGGACTAAAAGAGGGAGAGAGAGAGAGAGAGGGAGGGACTAAAAGAGGGAAAGTGAGCGAGAGAGACTAAAAGAGGGAGAGAGTGAGAGAGGGAGACTAAAAGAGGGAGAGGGACTAAAAGAGAGAAAGAGGGACTAAAATAGGGAGAGAGAGAGAGAGGGACTAAAAGAGGGAGAGGGACTAAGAGAGAGAGAGAGAGAGAGAGAGAGAGAGGGACTAAAAGAGGGAGAGAGAGAGAGAGAGAGAGAGAGAGAGACTAAAAGAGGGAGTGCGAGAGAGAGAGAGAGAGTGACTAAAAGAGGGAGAGCGAGAGAGAGAGAGAGAGAGAGAGAGAGAGAGAGGGAGAGAGAGAGAGAGAGAGACTAAAAGAGGGAGAGAGAGAGAGAGAGACTAAAAGAGGGAGAGAGAGGGAGACTAAAAGAGGGAGAGGGACTAAAAGAGAGAGAGAGAGAGGGATTAAAACAGGGAGAGAGAGAGAGAGGGACTAAAAGAGGGAGAGGGACTAAAAGAGAGAGAGAGGGACTAAAAGAGGGAAAGAGAGCGAGAGAGACTAAAAGAGGGAGAGAGAGAGAGATGGAGACTAAAAGAGGGTGAGAGAGCGAGAGAGAGAGAGAGAGAGAGAGGGACTAAAAGAGGGAGAGGGACTAAAAGAGAGAGAGAGAGAGAGAGAGAGAGAGAGGGGGACTAAAAGAGGGAGAGCAAGAGAGAGAGAGAGAGAGACTAGAAGAGGGAGAGAGAGAGAGAGAGACTAAGAGGGAGACTAAAAGAGGGAGAGGGACTAAAAGAGAGAGAGAGAGGGATTAAAACAGGGAGAGAGAGAGAGAGGGACTAAAAGAGAGAGGGAGAGAGAGAGAGAGGGGGGGACTAAAAGAGGGAGAGAGAGAGAGAGAGAGAGAGAGAGAGAGAGAGGGGGACTAAAAGAGGGAGAGCAAGAGAGAGAGAGAGAGAGACTAAAAGAGGGAGAGAGAGAGAGAGAGACTAAAAGAGG
>NC_092165.1:24468757-24473757 GCF_045791955.1 Oncorhynchus clarkii lewisi | reverse complement strand
CTAAAAGAGGGAGAGGGACTAAAAGAGAGAGAGAGGGACTAAAAGAGGGAAAGAGAGCGAGAGAGACTAAAAGAGGGAGAGAGAGAGAGATGGAGACTAAAAGAGGGTGAGAGAGCGAGAGAGAGAAAGAGAGAGGGACTAAAAGAGGGAGAGGGACTAAAATAGGGAGAGGGACTAAAAGAGAGAGAGAGAGAGAGAGACTAAAAGAGGGACTAAAAGAGGGAGAGCAAGAGAGAGAGAGAGAGAGAGAGAGAGAGGGACTAAAAGAGAGAGAGAGAGAGAGACTAAAAGAGGGAGAGAGAGAGAGAGACTAAAAGAGGGAGAGGGACTAAAAGAGAGAGAGAGAGAGGATTAAAACAGGGAGAGAGAGAGGGACTAAAAGAGGGAGAGAGGGATTAAAAGAGAGAGAGAGAGAGGGACTAAAAGAGGGAGAGGGACTAAAAGAGAGAAAGAGGGACTAAAATAGGGAGAGAGAGAGAGAGAGGGACTAAAAGAGGGAGAGGGACTAAAAGAGAGAGAGAGAGAGAGAGAGAGAGACTAAAAAAGGGAGAGAGAGAGAGAGAGACTAAAAGAGGGAGAGAGAGGGAGACTAAAAGAGGGAGAGGGACTAAAAGAGAGAGAGAGAGAGGGATTAAAACAGGGAGAGAGAGAGGGGAGAGAGGGATTAAAACAGAGAGAGAGAGAGGGAGGAGAGAGGGACTAAAAGAGGGAGAGAGAGAGAGAGAGAGAGAGAGAGAGAGAGAGAGGAGAGACTAAAAGAGCGAGAGAGAGAGAGAGAGAGAGAGAGAGAGAGAGAGAGAGGGGACTAAAAGAGGGAGAGGGACTAAAAGAGCGAGAGAGAGAGAGAGGACTAAAAGAGGGAGAGAGAGAGAAAGTGGGGGGAGACTAAAAGAGGGAGAGAGAGAGCGAGAGAGAGAGAGAGAGAGAGAGAGAGAGAGAGACTAAGAGGGAGAGGGACTAAAAGAGGGAGAGAGAGAGAGAGGGAGGGACTAAAAGAGGGAAAGTGAGCGAGAGAGAGAGGGGGAGGGACTAAAAGAGGGAGAGAGTGAGAGAGGGAGACTAAAAGAGGGAGAGGGACTAAAAGAGAGAAAGAGGGACTAAAATAGGGAGAGAGAGAGAGAGAGAGGGACTAAAAGAGGGAGAGGGACTAAGAGAGAGAGAGAGAGAGAGAGAGAGAGAGGGACTAAAAGAGGGAGAGAGAGAGAGAGAGAGAGAGAGAGAGAGAGACTAAAAGAGGGAGTGCGAGAGAGAGAGAGAGAGGGACTAAAAGAGGGAGAGCGAGAGAGAGAGAGAGAGAGAGAGAGAGAGAGAGAGAGAGAGAGAGAGAGAGAGAGAGAGAGAGAGAGAGAGAGAGACTAAAAGAGGGAGAGAGAGACTAAAAGAGAGAGAGAGAGAGAGAGAGGGATTAAAACAGGGAGAGAGAGAGAGAGGGACTAAAAGAGGGAGAGGGACTAAAAGAGAGAGAGAGAGAGAGAGAGAGGGACTAAAAGAGGGAGAGAGAGAGAGAGAGAGAGAGAGAGAGAGAGACTAAAAGAGGGAGTGCGAGAGAGAGAGAGAGAGACTAAAAGAGGGAGAGCGAGAGAGAGAGAGAGAGAGAGAGAGAGAGAGAGAGAGAGAGAGAGAGAGAGACTAAAAGAGGGAGAGAGAGAGAGAGAGAGAGGGAGAGAGAGGGAGACTAAAAGAGGGAGAGGGACTAAAAGAGAGAGAGAGAGATTAAAACAGGGAGAGAGAGAGAGAGGGACTAAAAGAGGGAGAGGGACTAAAAGAGAGAGAGAGGGACTAAAAGAGGGAAAGAGAGCGAGAGAGACTAAAAGAGGGAGAGAGAGAGAGATGGAGACTAAAAGAGGGTGAGAGAGCGAGAGAGAGAGAGAGAGAGGGGGGACTAAAAGAGGGAGAGGGACTAAAAGAGAGAGAGAGAGAGAGAGAGAGAGGGACTAAAAGAGGGAGAGCAAGAGAGAGAGAGAGAGAGACTGAAAAAGAGGGAGAAAGAGAGAGAGAGACTAAAAGAGTGAGACTAAAAGAGGGAGAGGGACTAAAAGAGAGAGAGAGAGAGGGATTAAAACAGGGAGAGAGAGAGAGGGACTAAAAGAGGGAGAGAGAGAGTGAGAGAGAGAGAGGGGGACTAAAAGAGCGAGAGAGAGAGAGAGAGAGAGAGAGAGAGAGAGGGGACTAAAAGAGGGAGAGGGACCAAAGAGAGAGAGAGAGAGGACTAAAAGAGAGAGAGAGAGAGAGAGAGAGAGAGAGAGGGGGACTAAAAGAGGGAGAGAGAGAGAGAGAGGGACTAAAAGAGAGAGAGAGAGAGAGAGAGAGAGAGAGACTAAAAGAGGGAGAGGGACTAAAAGAGCGAGAGAGAGAGAGGGACTAAAAGAGGGAGAGAGAGAGAAAGTGGGGGGGACTAAAAGAGGGAGAGAGAGAGCGAGAGAGAGAGAGAGAGAGAGAGAGAGAGAGAGAGAGAGAGGAGACTAAGAGGGAGAGGGACTAAAAGAGGGAGAGAGAGAGAGAGAGGGAGGGACTAAAAGAGGGAAAGTGAGCGAGAGAGACTAAAAGAGGGAGAGAATGAGAGAGGGAGACTAAAAGAGGGAGAGGGACTAAAAGAGAGAGAGAGGGACTAAAATAGGGAGAGAGAGAGAGAGAGGGAGAGAGGGACTAAAAGAGGGAGAGAGAGAGAGAGAGAGAGAGACTAAAAGAGAGAGCGAGAGAGAGAGAGAGAGAGAGAGAGAGAGAGAAAGAGAGAGAGAGAGAGAGAGAGAGAGAGAAAGAGAGAGAGAGAGAGAGAGACTAAAAAAGGGAGAGAGAGAGAGAGAGACTAAAAGAGGGAGAGAGAGGGAGACTAAAAGAGGGAGAGGGACTAAAAGAGAGAGAGAGAGAGGGATTAAAACAGGGAGAGAGAGAGACTAAAAGAGGGAGCGGTACTAAAAGAGCGAGAGAGGGACTAAAAGAGGGAAAGAGAGCGAGAGAGACTAAAAGAGGGAGAGAGAGAGAGATGGAGACTAAAAGAGGGTGAGAGAGCGAGAGAGAGAGAGAGAGAGAGGGTCTAAAAGAGGGAGAGGGACTAAAAGAGAGAGAGAGAGAGAGAGAGAGAGAGAGGGACTAAAAGAGGGAGAGCAAGAGAGAGAGAGAGAGAGAGAGAAAGAGAGAGAGAGAGACTAAAAGAGGGAGAGAGAGAGAGAGACTAAAAGAGGGAGAGAAACCCAGAGCTACGATATGAATACTTTGAAACTCTGAAACAGTATAAACAAACACTGAAATGCAAGAAATTGAATTATACCAACAAGACACTTGATGAAATTGAAAACGCAATTGACCAAAATCAGTTCTGGGACATGTGGAACAATTTAAGCACATCAAAGCCACAAGAATTAGCCATACAAGATGTAGGAATTTGGAAAACTTACTTTGATAATCTATACAAAAACATCCCACAAAAAGACTTAAACCAGAACCAATTAGAAATTAAAGAAAAATTGAACATCCTGGAATCAGTCATTAAAAACAACCAAAATCCATTAGATTACCCAATAACCCAACAAGAACTAAATGAAAAGCTAAAATCTATTAAATCAAAAAAGGCTTGTGGTGTAGACAACATCAGAAATGAAATGCTGAAAAACAGCACACCTGAGTTGCAAAATGCTGTGCTTAAATTGTTCAACATGGTTTTAACTTCTGGCTGCTTCCCTGATGTCTGGAACCAGGGGCTCATCTCCCCTATCCACAAAAGTGGAGACAAATCAGACCCCAATAATTACAGGGGAATTTGCGTCAACAGTAACTTGGGAAAGATTTTCTGTAGCATTTTGAATTCAAGAATTCAAACCTTTCTTCAAGAAAAAAATGTAATAAGTAAATGTCAAATTGGCTTTCTCCCTAACCATCGCACTACTGACCATATATACACCTTACACACACTAATTAATAAACACGTCCACCAAAAAAAAGAGGGCAAAATCTTTGCTTGCTTTATTGACTTTAAAAAAGCATTTGATTCGATTTGGCACGAAGGGCTATTCTACAAAATTCTACAAAGTGGGCTTGGTGGTAAGGTGTATGACTTAATAAAATGTATGTACACAGAAAACAAGTGTGCAATAAAAATCAAAAACCAAAGAACAGAATTTTTTTCACAATGTCGAGGTGTGAGACAAGGCTGCAATTTGAGTCCAAATCTTTTCAACATTTATATCAATGAATAGAGATGCACTTTCTCCTTTACTGTGATAAATATTCCTCACAAAGAGATTCATTATTCACAGAAATGACTACATATATTCCACATTTTTACAAATTGAACCCAGAGGAAAAACTAAGAATACTCATGGGCGAAGGAGCAATGGCTCCTCTTGCAGCCAAATATGTATTTTCCTGCCATAGCCTGAGGGACACTGAATAATAACATCTGCATAGTAAACAGTAACTTACTTATTATTACTATTATTGTTATTACTATAATTATTAATGTTTACTGTAGACTGTTACCATTTTATTGTTATTATTTTTGTATTTAATTTTGTATTATTATTTACTACCATTTTATATTATTATTTGCTATCATTTACAATTTTGTTACAATGTATATTGTATACATTGTTGCTTTGGCAATATTGACACAATGTTTTTCAGAGGGAGACTAAAAGAGGGAGAGGGACTAAAAGAGAGAGAGAGAGAGGGATTAAAACAGGGAGAGAGAGAGAGGGGGGCTAAAAGAGGGAGAGGGACTAAAAGAGAGAGAGAGAGGGGGGGGACTAAAAGAGGGAGAGAGAGAGAGAGAGAGAGAGAGGGGGACTAAAAGAGCGAGAGAGAGAGAGAGAGAGAGAGAGAGGAGGGACTAAAAGAGGGAGAGAGAGAGCGAGAGAGAGAGAGAGTGAGAGAGGGACTAAAAGAGAGAGAGAGAGAGAAAAGAGAGAGAGGGACTAAAAGAGGGAGAGAGAGAGCGAGACTAGAGAGAGAGAGAGAGGGGGGGGGACTAAAAGAGGGAGAGGGAGAGAGAGAGAGAGAGAGAG
>NC_092165.1:23066864-23173657 GCF_045791955.1 Oncorhynchus clarkii lewisi | reverse complement strand
TCGGAGAAAATCGAGAAAAATCGGGAAAAAAATCGGAGAATATCGGAAAAAAAATTCGGAAAAAATCGGAAAAAATCGGAAAAAAAATCGGAAAAAATCGGAAAAAAAATCGGAAAACATCGGGAAAAAATCGGGAAAAAAATCGGAGAAAATCGGGAAAAATCGGAAAAAAATCGGAAAAAAATCGGAAAAAATCGGGAAAAAAATCGGGAAAAAAATCGGAAAAAATCGGGAAAAAATCGGGAAAAAAATCGGAGAAAATCGGGAAAAATCGGAAAAAAATCGGAAAAAAATCGGAGAAAATCGGAAAAAAAATTCGGAAAAAATTGGAAAAAATCGGAAAAAAAATCGGAAAAAAAAAATCGGAAAAAAATCGGAAAAAAATCGGAAAAAAAATCGGAAAAAATCGGGAAAAAATCGGAAAAAAAATCGGAAAAAATCGGAAAAAATCGGAGAAAATCGGGAAAAATCGGAAAAAAATCGGGAAAAAAATCGGAGAAAATCGGAAAAAAAATTCGGAAAAATTCGGGAAAAATCGGAAAAAAAATCGGAAAAAATCGGAAAAAAAATCGGAAAAAATCGGAAAAAATCGGAAAAAATCGGAAAAAAAATCGGAAAAAATCGGAAAAAAAATCGGAAAAAATCGGAAAAAATCGGAAAAAATCGGGAAAAAAATCGGAGAAAATCGGAAAAAAAATCGGAAAAAATCGGAGAAAATCGGAAAAAAAATTCGGAAAAAATCGGAAAAAATCTGAAAAAAATCGGAAAAAAATCGGAGAAAAAATCGGAAAAAATCGGGAAAAAATCGGGAAAAAAATCGGAGAAAATCGTGAAAAATCGGGAAAAAAATCGGAGAAAATCGGGAAAAATCGGAAAAAAATCGGAAAAAAATCGGAAAAAATCGGAAAAAAAATTCGGAAAAAATTGGAAAAAATCGGAAAAAAAATCGGAAAAAAAATCGGAGAAAATCGGGAAAAATCGGAAAAAAAATCGGGAAAAAAATCGGAGAAAATCGGGAAAATCGGGAAAAAAAATCGGAAAAAATCGGGAAAAAATCGGGAAAAAAATCGGAGAAAATCGGGAAAAATCGGAAAAAAATCGGGAAAAAAATCGGAGAAAATCGGAAAAAAAATTCGGAAAAAATTGGAAAAAATCGGAAAAAAAATCGGAAAAAATCGGGAAAAAATCGGGAAAAAAATCGGAGAAAATCGGGAAAAATCGGGAAAAAATCGGGAAAAAAATCGGAGAAAATCGGAAAAAAAATCGGAAAAAATCGGAAAAAAAATCGGAAAAAATCGGAAAAAATCGGAGAAAATCGGGAAAAATCGGAAAAAAATCGGGAAAAAAATCGGAGAAAATCGGAAAAAAAATTCGGAAAAATTCGGGAAAAATCGGAAAAAAAATCGGAAAAAATCGGAAAAAAAATCGGAAAAAATCGGAAAAAATCGGAAAAAATCGGAAAAAAAATTCGGAAAAAATCGGAAAAAAAATCGGAAAAAATCGGAAAAAATCGGAAAAAATCGGGAAAAAAATCGGAGAAAATAGGAAAAAAAATGCGGAAAAAATCGGAAAATCGGAAAAAAAATTCGGAAAAAATCGGAAAAATCTGAAAAAAATCGGGAAAAAAATCGGAGAAAATCGGGAAAAATCGGGAAAAAATCGGGAAAAAAATCGGAGAAAATCGTGAAAAATCGGGAAAAAAATCGGAGAAAATCGGAAAAAAAATCGGAAAAAATCGGAAAAAATCGGAAAAAATCGGGAAAAAATCGATGAAAAAAATCGGAGAAAATCGGGAAAAATCGGGAAAAAAATCGGTAAAAAAATCGGATAAAATCGGAAAAAAAATTCGGAAAAATTCGGAAAAAAAAAATCGGAAAAAAAATCGGAAAAAATCGGAAAAAAAATCGGAAAAAATCGGAAGAAAATCGAAAAATCGGGAAAAAATCGGGAAAAAAATCGGAGAAAATCGGGAAAAATCGGGAAAAAATCGGAGAAAATCGGGAAAAATCGGAAAAAAATCGGGAAAAAAATCGGAGAAAATCGGGAAAATCGGGAAAAAAATCGGAAAAAATCGGGAAAAAATCGGGAAAAAAATCGGAGAAAATCGGGAAAAATCGGAAAAAAATCGGGAAAAAAATCGGAGAAAATCGGAAAAAAAATTCGGAAAAAATTGGAAAAAATCGGAAAAAAAATCGGAAAAAATCGGGAAAAAATCGGGAAAAAAATCGGAGAAAATCGGGAAAAATCGGGAAAAAATCGGAAAAAAAATCGGAAAAAATCGGAAAAAATCGGAGAAAATCGGGAAAAATCGGAAAAAAATCGGGAAAAAAATCGGAGAAAATCGGAAAAAAAATTCGGAAAAATTCGGGAAAAATCGGAAAAAAAATCGGAAAAAATCGGAAAAAAAATCGGAAAAAATCGGAAAAAATCGGAAAAAAAATCGGAAAAAAAATCGGAAAAAATCGGAAAAAAAATCGGAAAAAATCGGAAAAAATCGGAAAAAATCGGGAAAAAAATCGGAGAAAATAGGAAAAAAAATGCGGAAAAAATCGGAGAAAATAGGAAAAAAAATTCGGAAAAAATCGGGAAAAATCTGAAAAAAATCGGGAAAAAAATCGGAGAAAATCGGGAAAAATCGGGAAAAAATCGGGAAAAAAATCGGAGAAAATCGTGAAAAATCGGGAAAAAAATCGGAGAAAATCGGGAAAAATCGGAAAAAAATCGGGAAAAAAATCGGAGAAAATCGGAAAAAAAATTCGGAAAAAATTGGAAAAAATCGGAAAAAAAATCGCAAAAAATCGGAGAAAATCGGGAAAAATCGGAAAAAAATCGGGAAAAAAATCGGAGAAAATCGGGAAAATCGGGAAAAAAATCGGAAAAAATCGGGAAAAAATCGGGAAAAAAATCGGAGAAAATCGGGAAAAATCGGAAAAAAATCGGGAAAAAAATCGGAGAAAATCGGAAAAAAAATTCGGAAAAAATTGGAAAAAATCGGAAAAAAAATCGGAAAAAATCGGGAAAAAATCGGGAAAAAAATCGGAGAAAATCGGGAAAAATCGGGAAAAAATCGGAAAAAAATCGGAGAAAATCGGAAAAAAAATCGGAAAAAATCGGAAAAAAAATCGGAAAAAATCGGAAAAAATCGGAGAAAATCGGGAAAAATCGGAAAAAAATCGGGAAAAAAATCGGAGAAAATCGGAAAAAAAATTCGGAAAAATTCGGGAAAAATCGGAAAAAAAATCGGAAAAAATCGGAAAAAAAATCGGAAAAAATCGGAAAAAATCGGAAAAAATCGGAAAAAAAATTCGGAAAAAATCGGAAAAAAAATCGGAAAAAATCGGAAAAAATCGGAAAAAATCGGGAAAAAAATCGGAGAAAATAGGAAAAAAAATGCGGAAAAAATCGGAGAATATAGGAAAAAAAATTCGGAAAAAATCGGGAAAAATCTGAAAAAAATCGGGAAAAAAATCGGAGAAAATCGGGAAAAATCGGGAAAAAATCGGGAAAAAAATCGGAGAAAATCGTGAAAAATCGGGAAAAAAATCGGAGAATATCGGAAAAAAAATTCGGAAAAAATCGGAAAAAATCGGAAAAAATCGGGAAAAAATCGATGAAAAAAATCGGAGAAAATCGGGAAAAATCGGGAAAAAAATCGGGAAAAAAATCGGAGAAAATCGGAAAAAAAATTCGGAAAAATTCGGGAAAAATCGGAAAAAAAATCGGAAAAAATCGGAAAAAAAATCGGAAAAAATCGGAAGAAAATATCGGGAAAAAATCGGGAAAAAAATCGGAGAAAATCGGAAAAATATCGGGAAAAAATCGGAGAAAATCGGGAAAAATCGGAAAAAAATCGGGAAAAAAATCGGAGAAAATCGGAAAAAAATCGGAAAAAATCGGGAAAAAATCGGAAAAAAATCGGAGAAAATCGGGAAAAATCGGAAAAAAATCGGGAAAAAAATCGGAGAAAATCGGAAAAAAAATTCGGAAAAAATTGGAAAAAATCGGAAAAAAAATCGGAAAAAATCGGGAAAAAATCGGGAAAAAAATCGGAGAAAATCGGGAAAAATCGGGAAAAAATCGGAAAAAAAATCGGAAAAAATCGGAAAAAATCGGAGAAAATCGGGAAAAATCGGAAAAAAATCGGGAAAAAAATCGGAGAAAATCGGAAAAAAAATTCGGAAAAAAAAAATCGGAAAAAAAATCGGAAAAAATCGGAAAAAAAATCGGAAAAAATCGGAAAAAATCGGAAAAAATCGGAAAAAAAATTCGGAAAAAATCGGAAAAAAAATCGGAAAAAATCGGAAAAAATCGGAAAAAATCGGGAAAAAAATCGGAGAAAATAGGAAAAAAAATGCGGAAAAAATCGGAGAAAATAGGAAAAAAAATTCGGAAAAAATCGGGAAAAATCTGAAAAAAATCGGGAAAAAAATCGGAGAAAATCGGGAAAAATCGGGAAAAAATCGGGAAAAAAATCGGAGAAAATCGTGAAAAATCGGGAAAAAAATCGGAGAAAATCGGGAAAAATCGGAAAAAAATCGGGAAAAAAATCGGAGAAAATCGGAAAAAAAATTCGGAAAAAATTGGAAAAAATCGGAAAAAAAATCGCAAAAAATCGGAGAAAATCGGGAAAAATCGGAAAAAAATCGGGAAAAAAATCGGAGAAAATCGGGAAAATCGGGAAAAAAATCGGAAAAAATCGGGAAAAAATCGGGAAAAAAATCGGAGAAAATCGGGAAAAATCGGAAAAAAATCGGGAAAAAAATCGGAGAAAATCGGAAAAAAAATTCGGAAAAAATTGGAAAAAATCGGAAAAAAAATCGGAAAAAATCGGGAAAAAATCGGGAAAAAAATCGGAGAAAATCGGGAAAAATCGGGAAAAAATCGGGAAAAAAATCGGAGAAAATCGGAAAAAAAATCGGAAAAAATCGGAAAAAAAATCGGAAAAAATCGGAAAAAATCGGAGAAAATCGGGAAAAATCGGAAAAAAATCGGGAAAAAAATCGGAGAAAATCGGAAAAAAAATTCGGAAAAATTCGGGAAAAATCGGAAAAAAAATCGGAAAAAATCGGAAAAAAAATCGGAAAAAATCGGAAAAAATCGGAAAAAATCGGAAAAAAAATTCGGAAAAAATCGGAAAAAAAATCGGAAAAAATCGGAAAAAATCGGAAAAAATCGGGAAAAAAATCGGAGAAAATAGGAAAAAAAATGCGGAAAAAATCGGAGAATATAGGAAAAAAAATTCGGAAAAAATCGGGAAAAATCTGAAAAAAATCGGGAAAAAAATCGGAGAAAATCGGGAAAAATCGGGAAAAAATCGGGAAAAAAATCGGAGAAAATCGTGAAAAATCGGGAAAAAAATCGGAGAATATCGGAAAAAAAATTCGGAAAAAATCGGAAAAAATCGGAAAAAATCGGGAAAAAATCGATGAAAAAAATCGGAGAAAATCGGGAAAAATCGGGAAAAAAATCGGGAAAAAAATCGGAGAAAATCGGAAAAAAAATTCGGAAAAATTCGGGAAAAATCGGAAAAAAAATCGGAAAAAATCGGAAAAAAAATCGGAAAAAATCGGAAGAAAATATCGGGAAAAAATCGGGAAAAAAATCGGAAGAAAATATCGGGAAAAAATCGGGAAAAAAATCGGAGAAAATCGGAAAAATATCGGGAAAAAATCGGAGAAAATCGGGAAAAATCGGAAAAAAATCGGGAAAAAAATCGGAGAAAAATTTTTTTTAAAATCTTTATACTCTCTTTGGATAATTCATTCCAATCATTTAAAAGTTAACAGCAGGTATTCTGCATGTAAGTTTAAGTATTTTGATATGTTCACAAATCTAAAAAAAATTCGGAAAAAATCGGGAAAAAATCGGGAAAAAAATCGGAGAAAATCGAGAAAAATCGGGAAAAAAATCGAAGAATATCGGAAAAAAAATTCGGAAAAAATCGGAAAAAATCGGAAAAAAAATCGGAAAAAATCGGAAAAAAAATCGGAAAACATCGGGAAAAAATCGGGAAAAAAATCGGAGAAAATCGGGAAAAATCGGAAAAAAATCGGGAAAAAAATCGGAGAAAATCGGGAAAATCGGGAAAAAAATCGGAAAAAATCGGGAAAAAATCGGGAAAAAAATCGGAGAAAATCGGGAAAAATCGGAAAAAAAATCGGGAAAAAAATCGGAGAAAATCGGAAAAAAAATTCGGAAAAAATTGGAAAAAATCGGAAAAAAAATCGGAAAAAATCGGGAAAAAATCGGGAAAAAAATCGGAGAAAATCGGGAAAAATCGGGAAAAAATCGGGAAAAATCGGAAAAAAATCGGGAAAAAAATCGGAGAAAATCGGGAAAAATCGGAAAAAAAATCGGAGAAAATCGAAAAAAAATCGGAAAAAATCGGAAAAAAAAATCGGAAAAAATCGGAAAAAATCGGGAAAAAATCGGGAAAAAAATCTGAGAAAATCGGGAAAAATCGGAAAAAAATCGGGAAAAAAATCGGAGAAAATCGGAAAAAAAATTCGGAAAAAATCGGGAAAAAATCGGGAAAAAAATCGGAGAATATCGGAAAAAAAATTCGGAAAAAATCGGAAAAAATCGGAAAAAAAATCGGAAAAAATCGGAAAAAAAATCGGAAAACATCGGGAAAAAATCGGGAAAAAAATCGGAGAAAATCGGGAAAATCGGGAAAAAAATCGGAAAAAATCGGGAAAAAATCGGGAAAAAAATCGGAGAAAATCGGGAAAAATCGGGAAAAAATCGGGAAAAAAATCGGAGAAAATCGGAAAAAAAATCGGAAAAAATCGGAAAAAAAATCGGAAAACATCGGGAAAAAATCGGGAAAAAAATCGGAGAAAATCGGGAAAATCGGGAAAAAAATCGGAAAAAATCGGGAAAAAATCGGGAAAAAAATCGGAGAAAATCGGGAAAAATCGGAAAAAAATCGGGAAAAAAATCGGAGAAAATCGGAAAAAAAATTCGGAAAAAATTGGAAAAAATCGGAAAAAAAATCGGAAAAAATCGGGAAAAAATCGGGAAAAAAATCGGAGAAAATCGGGAAAAATCGGGAAAAAATCGGGAAAAAAATCGGAGAAAATCGGAAAAAAAATCGGAAAAAATCGGAAAAAAAATCGGAAAAAATCGGAAAAAATCGGAGAAAATCGGGAAAAATCGGAAAAAAATCGGGAAAAAAATCGGAGAAAATCGGAAAAAAAATTCGGAAAAATTCGGGAAAAATCGGAAAAAAAATCGGAAAAAATCGGAAAAAAAATCGGAAAAAATCGGAAAAAATCGGAAAAAATCGGAAAAAAAATTCGGAAAAAATCGGAAAAAAAATCGGAAAAAATCGAAAAAAATCGGAAAAAATCGGAAAAAATCGGGAAAAAAATCGGAGAAAATAGGAAAAAAAATGCGGAAAAAATCGGAGAAAATCGGGAAAAATCGGGAAAAAATCGGGAAAAAAATCGGAGAAAATCGTGAAAAATCGGGAAAAAAATCGGAGAATATCGGAAAAAAAATTCGGAAAAAATCGGAAAAAATCGGAAAAAATCGGGAAAAAATCGGGAAAAAAATCGGAGAAAATCGGGAAAAATCGGGAAAAAAATCGGGAAAAAAATCGGAGAAAATCGGAAAAAAAATTCGGAAAAATTCGGGAAAAATCGGAAAAAAAATCGGAAAAAATCGGAAAAAAAATCGGAAAAAATCGGGAAAATATCGGGAAAAAATCGGGAAAAAAATCGGAGAAAATCGGAAAAAAATCGGGAAAAAAATTCGGAAAAATTCGGGAAAAATCGGAAAAAAAATCGGGAAAAATCGGAAAAAAATCGGGAAAAAAATCGGAGAAAATCGGGAAAAATCGGAAAAAAAATCGGAGAAAATCGAAAAAAAATCGGAAAAAATCGGAAAAAAAATCGGAAAAAATCGGAAAAAATCGGGAAAAAATCGGGAAAAAAATCGGAGAAAATCGGGAAAAATCGGAAAAAAATCGGGAAAAAATCGGAGAAAATCGGAAAAAAAATTCGGAAAAAATCGGGAAAAAATCGGGAAAAAAATCGGAGAAAATCGAGAAAAATCGGGAAAAAAATCGAAGAATATCGGAAAAAAAATTCGGAAAAAATCGGAAAAAATCGGAAAAAAAATCGGAAAAAATCTGAAAAAAAATCGGAAAACATCGGGAAAAAATCGGGAAAAAAATCGGAGAAAATCGGGAAAAATCGGAAAAAAATCGGGAAAAAAATCGGAGAAAATCGGGAAAATCGGGAAAAAAATCGGAAAAAATCGGGAAAAAATCGGGAAAAAAATCGGAGAAAATCGGGAAAAATCGGAAAAAAATCGGGAAAAAAATCGGAGAAAATCGGAAAAAAAATTCGGAAAAAATTGGAAAAAATCGGAAAAAAAATCGGAAAAAATCGGGAAAAAATCGGGAAAAAAATCGGAGAAAATCGGGAAAAATCGGGAAAAAATCGGGAAAAAAATCGGAGAAAATCGGAAAAAAAATCGGAAAAAATCGGAAAAAAAATCGGAAAAAATCGGAAAAAATCGGAGAAAATCGGGAAAAATCGGAAAAAAATCGGGAAAAAAATCGGAGAAAATCGGAAAAAAAATTCGGAAAAATTCGGGAAAAATCGGAAAAAAAATCGGAAAAAATCGGAAAAAAAATCGGAAAAAATCGGAAAAAATCGGAAAAAATCGGAAAAAAAATTCGGAAAAAATCGGAAAAAAAATCGGAAAAAATCGGAAAAAATCGGAAAAAATCGGGAAAAAAATCGGAGAAAATAGGAAAAAAAATGCGGAAAAAATCGGAGAAAATAGGAAAAAAAATTCGGAAAAAATCGGGAAAAATCTGAAAAAAATCGGGAAAAAAATCGGAGAAAATCGGGAAAAATCGGGAAAAAATCGGGAAAAAAATCGGAGAAAATCGTGAAAAATCGGGAAAAAAATCGGAGAATATCGGAAAAAAAATTCGGAAAAATTCGGAAAAAATCGGAAAAAATCGGGAAAAAATCGGGAAAAAAATCGGAGAAAATCGAAAAAAAATCGGAAAAAATCGGAAAAAAAAATCGGAAAAAATCGGAAAAAATCGGGTAAAAATCGGGAAAAAAATCGGAGAAAATCGGGAAAAATCGGAAAAAAATCGGGAAAAAAATCGGAGAAAATCGGAAAAAAAATTCGGAAAAAATCGGGAAAAAATCGGGAAAAAAATCGGAGAAAATCGAGAAAAATCGGGAAAAAAATCGAAGAATATCGGAAAAAAAATTCGGAAAAAATCGGAAAAAATCGGAAAAAAAATCGGAAAAAATCGGAAAAAAAATCGGAAAACATCGGGAAAAAATCGGGAAAAAAATCGGAGAAAATCGGGAAAAATCGGAAAAAAATCGGGAAAAAAATCGGAGAAAATCGGGAAAATCGGGAAAAAAATCGGAAAAAATCGGGAAAAAATCGGGAAAAAAATCGGAGAAAATCGGGAAAAATCGGAAAAAAAATCGGGAAAAAAATCGGAGAAAATCGGAAAAAAAATTCGGAAAAAATTGGAAAAAATCGGAAAAAAAATCGGAAAAAATCGGGAAAAAATCGGGAAAAAAATCGGAGAAAATCGGGAAAAATCGGGAAAAAATCGGGAAAAATCGGAAAAAAATCGGGAAAAAAATCGGAGAAAATCGGGAAAAATCGGAAAAAAAATCGGAGAAAATCGAAAAAAAAATCGGAGAAAATCGAAAAAAAATCGGAAAAAATCGGGAAAAAAAATCGGAAAAAATCGGAAAAAATCGGGAAAAAATCGGGAAAAAAATCGGAGAAAATCGGGAAAAATCGGAAAAAAATCGGGAAAAAAATCGGAGAAAATCGGAAAAAAAATTCGGAAAAAATCGGGAAAAAATCGGGAAAAAAATCGGAGAAAATCGAGAAAAATCGGGAAAAAAATCGAAGAATATCGGAAAAAAAATTCGGAAAAAATCGGAAAAAAAATCGGAAAAAATCGGGAAAAAATCGGGAAAAAAATCGGAGAAAATCGGGAAAAATCGGGAAAAAATCGGGAAAAAAATCGGAGAAAATCGGAAAAAAAATCGGAAAAAATCGGAAAAAAAATCGGAAAAAATCGGAAAAAATCGGAGAAAATCGGGAAAAATCGGAAAAAAATCGGGAAAAAAATCGGAGAAAATCGGAAAAAAAATTCGGAAAAATTCGGGAAAAATCGGAAAAAAAATCGGAAAAAATCGGAAAAAAAATCGGAAAAAATCGGAAAAAATCGGAAAAAATCGGAAAAAAAATTCGGAAAAAATCGGAAAAAAAATCGGAAAAAATCGGAAAAAATCGGAAAAAATCGGAAAAAATCGGGAAAAAAATCGGAGAAAATAGGAAAAAAAATGCGGAAAAAATCGGAGAAAATAGGAAAAAAAATTCGGAAAAAATCGGGAAAAATCTGAAAAAAATCGGGAAAAAAATCGGAGAAAATCGGGAAAAATCGGGAAAAAATCGGGAAAAAAATCGGAGAAAATCGTGAAAAATCGGGAAAAAAATCGGAGAATATCGGAAAAAAAATTCGGAAAAATTCGGAAAAAATCGGAAAAAATCGGGAAAAAATCGGGAAAAAAATCGGAGAAAATCGAAAAAAAATCGGAAAAAATCGGAAAAAAAAATCGGAAAAAATCGGAAAAAATCGGGAAAAAATCGGGAAAAAAATCGGAGAAAATCGGGAAAAATCGGAAAAAAATCGGGAAAAAAATCGGAGAAAATCGGAAAAAAAATTCGGAAAAAATCGTGAAAAAATCGGGAAAAAAATCGGAGAAAATCGAGAAAAATCGGGAAAAAAATCGAGGAATATCGGAAAAAAAATTCGGAAAAAATCGGAAAAAATCGGAAAAAAAATCGGAAAAAATCGGAAAAAAAATCGGAAAACATCGGGAAAAAATCGGGAAAAAAATCGGAGAAAATCGGGAAAAATCGGAAAAAAATCGGGAAAAAAATCGGAGAAAATCGGGAAAATCGGGAAAAAAATCGGAAAAAATCGGGAAAAAATCGGGAAAAAAATCGGAGAAAATCGGGAAAAATCGGAAAAAAAATCGGGAAAAAAATCGGAGAAAATCGGAAAAAAAATTCGGAAAAAATTGGAAAAAATCGGAAAAAAAATCGGAAAAAATCGGGAAAAAATCGGGAAAAAAATCGGAGAAAATCGGGAAAAATCGGGAAAAAATCGGGAAAAATCGGAAAAAAATCGGGAAAAAAATCGGAGAAAATCGGGAAAAATCGGAAAAAAAATCGGAGAAAATCGAAAAAAAATCGGAAAAAATCGGAAAAAAAAATCGGAAAAAATCGGAAAAAATCGGAAAAAATCGGGAAAAATCGGAAAAAAATCGGGAAAAAAATCGGAGAAAATCGGGAAAAATCGGAAAAAAATCGGGAAAAAAATCGGAGAAAATCGGAAAAAAAATTCGGAAAAAATCGGGAAAAAATCGGGAAAAAAATCGGAGAATATCGGAAAAAAAATTCGGAAAAAATCGGAAAAAAAATCGGAAAAAATCGGAAAAAAAATCGGAAAACATCGGGAAAAAATCGGGAAAAAAATCGGAGAAAATCGGGAAAAAACGGAAAAAAATCGGGAAAAAAATCGGAGAAAATCGGGAAAATCGGGAAAAAAATCGGAAAAAATCGGGAAAAAATCGGGAAAAAAATCGGAGAAAATCGGGAAAAATCGGAAAAAAATCGGGAAAAAAATCGGAGAAAATCGGAAAAAAAATTCGGAAAAAATTGGAAAAAATCGGAAAAAAAATCGGAAAAAATCGGGAAAAAATCGGGAAAAAAATCGGAGAAAATAGGAAAAAAAATGCGGAAAAAATCGGAGAAAATAGGAAAAAAAATTCGGAAAAAATCGGGAAAAATCTGAAAAAAATCGGGAAAAAAATCGGAGAAAATCGGGAAAAATCGGGAAAAAATCGGGAAAAATCGGAAAAAAATCGGGAAAAAAATCGGAGAAAATCGGGAAAAATCGGAAAAAAAATCGGAGAAAATCGAAAAAAAATCGGAAAAAAATCGGGAAAAAAATCGGAGAAAATCGGAAAAAAAATTCGGAAAAAATCGGGAAAAAATCGGGAAAAAAATCGGAGAAAAATCGAGAAAAAAATCGGGAAAAAATCGGAAAAAATCGGAAAAAAAATTCGGAAAAAATCGGAAAAAATCGGAAAAAAAATCGGAAAAAAAATCGGAAAACATCGGGAAAAAATCGGGAAAAAAATCGGAGAAAATCGGGAAAAATCGGAAAAAAATCGGGAAAAAAATCGGAGAAAATCGGGAAAATCGGGAAAAAAATCGGAAAAAATCGGGAAAAAATCGGGAAAAAAATCGGAGAAAATCAGGAAAAATCGGAAAAAAATCGGGAAAAAAATCGGAGAAAATCGGAAAAAAAATTCGGAAAAAATTGGAAAAAATCGGAAAAAAAATCGGAAAAAATCGGGAAAAAATCGGGAAAAAAATCGGAGAAAATCGGGAAAAATCGGGAAAAAATCGGGAAAAAAATCGGAGAAAATCGGAAAAAAAATCGGAAAAAATCGGAAAAAAAATCGGAAAAAATCGGAAAAAATTCGGAAAAAATCGGGAAAAATCTGAAAAAAATCGGGAAAAAAATCGGAGAAAATCGGGAAAAATCGGGAAAAAATCGGGAAAAAAATCGGAGAAAATCGGAAAAAAAATTCGGAAAAAATTGGAAAAAATCGGAAAAAAAATCGGAAAAAATCGGGAAAAAATCGGAAAAAAAATCGGAAAAAATCGGAAAAAATCGGAAAAAATCGGGAAAAAAATCGGAGAAAATAGGAAAAAAAATGCGGAAAAAATCGGAGAAAATAGGAAAAAAAATTCGGAAAAAATCGGGAAAAATCTGAAAAAAATCGGGAAAAAAATCGGAGAAAATCGGGAAAAATCGGGAAAAAATCGGGAAAAAAATCGGAGAAAATCGTGAAAAATCGGGAAAAAAATCGGAGAAAATCGGGAAAAATCGGAAAAAAATCGGGAAAAAAATCGGAGAAAATCGGAAAAAAAATTCGGAAAAAATTGGAAAAAATCGGAAAAAAAATCGGAAAAAATCGGGAAAAAATCGGGAAAAAAATCGGAGAAAATCGGGAAAAATCGGGAAAAAATCGGGAAAAAAATCGGAGAAAATCGGAAAAAAAATCGGAAAAAATCGGAAAAAAAATCGGAAAAAATCGGAAAAAATCGGAGAAAATCGGGAAAAATCGGAAAAAAATCGGGAAAAAAATCGGAGAAAATCGGAAAAAAAATTCGGAAAAATTCGGGAAAAATCGGAAAAAAAATCGGAAAAAATCGGAAAAAAAATCGGAAAAAATCGGAAAAAATCGGAAAAAATCGGAAAAAAAATTCGGAAAAAATCGGAAAAAAAATCGGAAAAAATCGGAAAAAATCGGAAAAAATCGGGAAAAAAATCGGAGAAAATAGGAAAAAAAATGCGGAAAAAATCGGAGAAAATAGGAAAAAAAATTCGGAAAAAATCGGGAAAAATCTGAAAAAAATCGGGAAAAAAATCGGAGAAAATCGGGAAAAATCGGGAAAAAATCGGGAAAAAAATCGGAGAAAATCGTGAAAAATCGGGAAAAAAATCGGAGAATATCGGAAAAAAAATTCGGAAAAATTCGGAAAAAATCGGAAAAAATCGGGAAAAAATCGGGAAAAAAATCGGAGAAAATCGAAAAAAAATCGGAAAAAATCGGAAAAAAAAATCGGAAAAAATCGGAAAAAATCGGGAAAAAATCGGGAAAAAAATCGGAGAAAATCGGGAAAAATCGGAAAAAAATCGGGAAAAAAATCGGAGAAAATCGGAAAAAAAATTCGGAAAAAATCGGGAAAAAATCGGGAAAAAAATCGGAGAAAATCGAGAAAAATCGGGAAAAAAATCGAGGAATATCGGAAAAAAAATTCGGAAAAAATCGGAAAAAATCGGAAAAAAAATCGGAAAAAATCGGAAAAAAAATCGGAAAACATCGGGAAAAAATCGGGAAAAAAATCGGAGAAAATCGGGAAAAATCGGAAAAAAATCGGGAAAAAAATCGGAGAAAATCGGGAAAATCGGGAAAAAAATCGGAAAAAATCGGGAAAAAATCGGGAAAAAAATCGGAGAAAATCGGGAAAAATCGGAAAAAAAATCGGGAAAAAAATCGGAGAAAATCGGAAAAAAAATTCGGAAAAAATTGGAAAAAATCGGAAAAAAAATCGGAAAAAATCGGGAAAAAATCGGGAAAAAAATCGGAGAAAATCGGGAAAAATCGGGAAAAAATCGGGAAAAATCGGAAAAAAATCGGGAAAAAAATCGGAGAAAATCGGGAAAAATCGGAAAAAAAATCGGAGAAAATCGAAAAAAAATCGGAAAAAATCGGAAAAAAAAATCGGAAAAAATCGGAAAAAATCGGAGAAAATCGGGAAAAATCGGAAAAAAATCGGGAAAAAAATCGGAGAAAATCGGGAAAAATCGGAAAAAAATCGGGAAAAAAATCGGAGAAAATCGGAAAAAAAATTCGGAAAAAATCGGGAAAAAATCGGGAAAAAAATCGGAGAATATCGGAAAAAAAATTCGGAAAAAATCGGAAAAAAAATCGGAAAAAATCGGAAAAAAAATCGGAAAACATCGGGAAAAAATCGGGAAAAAAATCGGAGAAAATCGGGAAAAAACGGAAAAAAATCGGGAAAAAAATCGGAGAAAATCGGGAAAATCGGGAAAAAAATCGGAAAAAATCGGGAAAAAATCGGGAAAAAAATCGGAGAAAATCGGGAAAAATCGGAAAAAAATCGGGAAAAAAATCGGAGAAAATCGGAAAAAAAATTCGGAAAAAATTGGAAAAAATCGGAAAAAAAATCGGAAAAAATCGGGAAAAAATCGGGAAAAAAATCGGAGAAAATAGGAAAAAAAATGCGGAAAAAATCGGAGAAAATAGGAAAAAAAATTCGGAAAAAATCGGGAAAAATCTGAAAAAAATCGGGAAAAAAATCGGAGAAAATCGGGAAAAATCGGGAAAAAATCGGGAAAAATCGGAAAAAAATCGGAAAAAAAATCGGAGAAAATCGGGAAAAATCGGAAAAAAAATCGGAGAAAATCGAAAAAAAATCGGAAAAAATCGGAAAAAAAAATCGGAAAAAATCGGAAAAAATCGGGAAAAAATCGGGAAAAAAATCGGAGAAAATCGGGAAAAATCGGAAAAAAATCGGGAAAAAAATCGGAGAAAATCGGAAAAAAAATTCGGAAAAAATCGGGAAAAAATCGGGAAAAAAATCGGAGAAAATCGAGAAAAATCGGGAAAAAAATCGAAGAATATCGGAAAAAAAAATCGGAAAAAATCGGAAAAAATCGGAAAAAAAATCGGAAAAAAAATCGGAAAACATCGGGAAAAAATCGGGAAAAAAATCGGAGAACATCGGGAAAAATCGGAAAAAAATCGGGAAAAAAATCGGAGAAAATCGGGAAAATCGGGAAAAAAATCGGAAAAAATCGGGAAAAAATCGGGAAAAAAATCGGAGAAAATCAGGAAAAATCGGAAAAAAATCGGGAAAAAAATCGGAGAAAATCGGAAAAAAAATTCGGAAAAAATTGGAAAAAATCGGAAAAAAAATCGGAAAAAATCGGGAAAAAATCGGAGAAAATCGGGAAAATCGGGAAAAAAATCGGAAAAAATCGGGAAAAAATCGGGAAAAAAATCGGAGAAAATCAGGAAAAATCGGAAAAAAATCGGGAAAAAAATCGGAGAAAATCGGAAAAAAAATTCGGAAAAAATTGGAAAAAATCGGAAAAAAAATCGGAAAAAATCGGGAAAAAATCGGGAAAAAAATCGGAGAAAATCGGGAAAAATCGGGAAAAAATCGGGAAAAAAATCGGAGAAAATCGGAAAAAAAATCGGAAAAAATCGGAAAAAAAATCGGAAAAAATCGGAAAAAATCGGAGAAAATCGGGAAAAATCGGAAAAAAATCGGGAAAAAAATCGGAGAAAATCGGAAAAAAAATTCGGAAAAATTCGGGAAAAATCGGAAAAAAAATCGGAAAAAATCGGAAAAAAAATCGGAAAAAATCGGAAAAAATCGGAAAAAATCGGAAAAAAAATTCGGAAAAAATCGGAAAAAAAATCGGAAAAAATCGGAAAAAATCGGAAAAAATCGGAAAAAATCGGGAAAAAAATCGGAGAAAATAGGAAAAAAAATGCGGAAAAAATCGGAGAAAATAGGAAAAAAAATTCGGAAAAAATCGGGAAAAATCTGAAAAAAATCGGGAAAAAAATCGGAGAAAATCGGGAAAAATCGGGAAAAAATCGGGAAAAAAATCGGAGAAAATCGTGAAAAATCGGGAAAAAAATCGGAGAATATCGGAAAAAAAATTCGGAAAAAATCGGAAAAAATCGGAAAAAATCGGGAAAAAATCGGGAAAAAAATCGGAGAAAATCGTGAAAAATCGGGAAAAAAATCGGAGAATATCGGAAAAAAAATTCGGAAAAATTCGGAAAAAATCGGAAAAAATCGGGAAAAAATCGGGAAAAAAATCGGAGAAAATCGAAAAAAAATCGGAAAAAATCGGAAAAAAAAATCGGAAAAAATCGGAAAAAATCGGGAAAAAATCGGGAAAAAAATCGGAGAAAATCGGGAAAAATCGGAAAAAAATCGGGAAAAAAATCGGAGAAAATCGGAAAAAAAATTCGGAAAAAATCGGGAAAAAATCGGGAAAAAAATCGGAGAAAATCGAGAAAAATCGGGAAAAAAATCGAGGAATATCGGAAAAAAAATTCGGAAAAAATCGGAAAAAATCGGAAAAAAAATCGGAAAAAATCGGAAAAAAAATCGGAAAACATCGGGAAAAAATCGGGAAAAAAATCGGAGAAAATCGGGAAAAATCGGAAAAAAATCGGGAAAAAAATCGGAGAAAATCGGGAAAATCGGGAAAAAAATCGGAAAAAATCGGGAAAAAATCGGGAAAAAAATCGGAGAAAATCGGGAAAAATCGGAAAAAAAATCGGGAAAAAAATCGGAGAAAATCGGAAAAAAAATTCGGAAAAAATTGGAAAAAATCGGAAAAAAAATCGGAAAAAATCGGGAAAAAATCGGGAAAAAAATCGGAGAAAATCGGGAAAAATCGGGAAAAAATCGGGAAAAATCGGAAAAAAAATCGGAGAAAATCGGGAAAAATCGGAAAAAAAATCGGGAAAAAAATCGGAGAAAATCGGAAAAAAAATTCGGAAAAAATTGGAAAAAATCGGAAAAAAAATCGGAAAAAATCGGGAAAAAATCGGGAAAAAAATCGGAGAAAATCGGGAAAAATCGGGAAAAAATCGGGAAAAATCGGAAAAAAATCGGGAAAAAAATCGGAGAAAATCGGGAAAAATCGGAAAAAAAATCGGAGAAAATCGAAAAAAAATCGGAAAAAATCGGAAAAAAAAATCGGAAAAAATCGGAGAAAATCGGAGAAAATCGGGAAAAATCGGAAAAAAATCGGGAAAAAATCGGGAAAAAAATCGGAGAAAATCGGGAAAAATCGGAAAAAAAATCGGGAAAAAAATCGGAGAAAATCGGAAAAAAAATTCGGAAAAAATTGGAAAAAATCGGAAAAAAAATCGGAAAAAATCGGGAAAAAATCGGGAAAAAAATCGGAGAAAATCGGGAAAAATCGGGAAAAAATCGGGAAAAATCGGAAAAAAATCGGGAAAAAAATCGGAAAAATCGGGAAAAATCGGAAAAAAAATCGGAAAAAATCGAAAAAAAATCGGAAAAAATCGGAAAAAAAAATCGGAAAAAATCGGAAAAAATCGGAGAAAATCGGAAAAATCGGAAAAAAATCGGGAAAAAAATCGGAAAAATCGGGAAAAATCGGAAAAAAATCGGAAAAAAATCGGAGAAAATCGGAAAAAAAATCGGAAAAAATCGGGAAAAAATCGGAAAAAAATCGGAAAAAAAATCGGAAAAAATCGGAAAAAAAAAAAAATCGGAAAAAAAAAAAAAATCGGAAAACATCGGGAAAAAATCGGGAAAAAAATCGGAGAAAATCGGGAAAAAACGGAAAAAAATCGGGAAAAAAATCGGAGAAAATCGGGAAAAATGGGAAAAAAATCGGGAAAAATCGGGAAAAAATCGGGAAAAAAATCGGAGAAAATCGGGAAAAATCGGAAAAAAATCGGGAAAAAAATCGGAGAAAATCGGAAAAAAAATTCGGAAAAAATTGGAAAAAATCGGAAAAAAAATCGGAAAAAATCGGGAAAAAATCGGGAAAAAAATCGGAGAAAATAGGAAAAAAAATGCGGAAAAAATCGGAGAAAATAGGAAAAAAAATTCGGAAAAAATCGGGAAAAATCTGAAAAAAATCGGGAAAAAAATCGGAGAAAATCGGGAAAAATCGGGAAAAAATCGGGAAAAATCGGAAAAAAATCGGGAAAAAAATCGGAGAAAATCGGGAAAAATCGGAAAAAAAATCGGAGAAAATCGAAAAAAAATCGGAAAAAATCGGAAAAAAAAATCGGAAAAAATCGGAAAAAATCGGGAAAAAATCGGGAAAAAAATCGGAGAAAATCGGGAAAAATCGGAAAAAAATCGGGAAAAAAATCGGAGAAAATCGGAAAAAAAATTCGGAAAAAATCGGGAAAAAATCGGGAAAAAAATCGGAGAAAATCGAGAAAAATCGGGAAAAAAATCGAAGAATATCGGAAAAAAAAATCGGAAAAAATCGGAAAAAATCGGAAAAAAAATCGGAAAAAAAATCGGAAAACATCGGGAAAAAATCGGAAAAAAATCGGAGAACATCGGGAAAAATCGGAAAAAAATCGGGAAAAAAATCGGAGAAAATCGGGAAAATCGGGAAAAAAATCGGAAAAAATCGGGAAAAAATCGGGAAAAAAATCGGAGAAAATCAGGAAAAATCGGAAAAAAATCGGGAAAAAAATCGGAGAAAATCGGAAAAAAAATTCGGAAAAAATTGGAAAAAATCGGAAAAAAAATCGGAAAAAATCGGGAAAAAATCGGAGAAAATCGGGAAAATCGGAAAAAAATCGGAAAAAATCGGGAAAAAATCGGGAAAAAAATCGGAGAAAATCAGGAAAAATCGGAAAAAAATCGGGAAAAAAATCGGAGAAAATCGGAAAAAAAATTCGGAAAAAATTGGAAAAAATCGGAAAAAAAATCGGAAAAAATCGGGAAAAAATCGGGAAAAAAATCGGAGAAAATCGGGAAAAATCGGGAAAAAATCGGGAAAAAAATCGGAGAAAATCGGAAAAAAAATCGGAAAAAATCGGAAAAAAAATCGGAAAAAATCGGAAAAAATCGGAGAAAATCGGGAAAAATCGGAAAAAAATCGGGAAAAAAATCGGAGAAAATCGGAAAAAAAATTCGGAAAAATTCGGGAAAAATCGGAAAAAAAATCGGAAAAAATCGGAAAAAAAATCGGAAAAAATCGGAAAAAATCGGAAAAAATCGGAAAAAAAATTCGGAAAAAATCGGAAAAAAAATCGGAAAAAATCGGAAAAAATCGGAAAAAATCGGAAAAAATCGGGAAAAAAATCGGAGAAAATAGGAAAAAAAATGCGGAAAAAATCGGAGAAAATAGGAAAAAAAATTCGGAAAAAATCGGGAAAAATCTGAAAAAAATCGGGAAAAAAATCGGAGAAAATCGGGAAAAATCGGGAAAAAATCGGGAAAAAAATCGGAGAAAATCGTGAAAAATCGGGAAAAAAATCGGAGAATATCGGAAAAAAAATTCGGAAAAAATCGGAAAAAATCGGAAAAAATCGGGAAAAAATCGGGAAAAAAATCGGAGAAAATCGTGAAAAATCGGGAAAAAAATCGGAGAATATCGGAAAAAAAATTCGGAAAAATTCGGAAAAAATCGGAAAAAATCGGGAAAAAATCGGGAAAAAAATCGGAGAAAATCGAAAAAAAATCGGAAAAAATCGGAAAAAAAAATCGGAAAAAATCGGAAAAAATCGGGAAAAAACTGGGAAAAAAATCGGAAAAAATCGGAAAAAAATCGGAAAAAAAAATCGGAAAAAAATCGGGAAAAAAATCGGAGAAAATCGGAAAAAAAATTCGGAAAAAATCGGGAAAAAATCGGGAAAAAAATCGGAGAAAATCGAGAAAAATCGGGAAAAAAATCGAGGAATATCGGAAAAAAAATTCGGAAAAAATCGGAAAAAATCGGAAAAAAAATCGGAAAAAATCGGAAAAAAAATCGGAAAACATCGGGAAAAAATCGGGAAAAAAATCGGAGAAAATCGGGAAAAATCGGAAAAAAATCGGGAAAAAAATCGGAGAAAATCGGGAAAATCGGGAAAAAAATCGGAAAAAATCGGGAAAAAATCGGGAAAAAAATCGGAGAAAATCGGGAAAAATCGGAAAAAAAATCGGGAAAAAAATCGGAGAAAATCGGAAAAAAAATTCGGAAAAAATTGGAAAAAATCGGAAAAAAAATCGGAAAAAATCGGGAAAAAATCGGGAAAAAAATCGGAGAAAATCGGGAAAAATCGGGAAAAAATCGGGAAAAATCGGAAAAAAATCGGGAAAAAAATCGGAGAAAATCGGGAAAAATCGGAAAAAAAATCGGAGAAAATCGAAAAAAAATCGGAAAAAATCGGAAAAAAAAATCGGAAAAAATCGGAAAAAATCGGAGAAAATCGGGAAAAATCGGAAAAAAATCGGGAAAAAAATCGGAGAAAATCGGGAAAAATCGGAAAAAAATCGGGAAAAAAATCGGAGAAAATCGGAAAAAAAATTCGGAAAAAATCGGGAAAAAATCGGGAAAAAAATCGGAGAATATCGGAAAAAAAATTCGGAAAAAATCGGAAAAAAAATCGGAAAAAATCGGAAAAAAAATCGGAAAACATCGGGAAAAAATCGGGAAAAAAATCGGAGAAAATCGGGAAAAAACGGAAAAAAATCGGGAAAAAAATCGGAGAAAATCGGGAAAATCGGGAAAAAAATCGGAAAAAATCGGGAAAAAATCGGGAAAAAAATCGGAGAAAATCGGGAAAAATCGGAAAAAAATCGGGAAAAAAATCGGAGAAAATCGGAAAAAAAATTCGGAAAAAATTGGAAAAAATCGGAAAAAAAATCGGAAAAAATCGGGAAAAAATCGGGAAAAAAATCGGAGAAAATAGGAAAAAAAATGCGGAAAAAATCGGAGAAAATAGGAAAAAAAATTCGGAAAAAATCGGGAAAAATCTGAAAAAAATCGGGAAAAAAATCGGAGAAAATCGGGAAAAATCGGGAAAAAATCGGGAAAAATCGGAAAAAAATCGGGAAAAAAATCGGAGAAAATCGGGAAAAATCGGAAAAAAAATCGGAGAAAATCGAAAAAAAATCGGAAAAAATCGGAAAAAAAAATCGGAAAAAATCGGAAAAAATCGGGAAAAAATCGGGAAAAAAATCGGAGAAAATCGGGAAAAATCGGAAAAAAATCGGGAAAAAAATCGGAGAAAATCGGAAAAAAAATTCGGAAAAAATCGGGAAAAAATCGGGAAAAAAATCGGAGAAAATCGAGAAAAATCGGGAAAAAAATCGAAGAATATCGGAAAAAAAAATCGGAAAAAATCGGAAAAAATCGGAAAAAAAATCGGAAAAAAAATCGGAAAACATCGGGAAAAAATCGGAAAAAAATCGGAGAACATCGGGAAAAATCGGAAAAAAATCGGGAAAAAAATCGGAGAAAATCGGGAAAATCGGGAAAAAAATCGGAAAAAATCGGGAAAAAATCGGGAAAAAAATCGGAGAAAATCAGGAAAAATCGGAAAAAAATCGGGAAAAAAATCGGAGAAAATCGGAAAAAAAATTCGGAAAAAATTGGAAAAAATCGGAAAAAAAATCGGAAAAAATCGGGAAAAAATCGGAGAAAATCGGGAAAATCGGGAAAAAAATCGGAAAAAATCGGGAAAAAATCGGGAAAAAAATCGGAGAAAATCAGGAAAAATCGGAAAAAAATCGGGAAAAAAATCGGAGAAAATCGGAAAAAAAATTCGGAAAAAATTGGAAAAAATCGGAAAAAAAATCGGAAAAAATCGGGAAAAAATCGGGAAAAAAATCGGAGAAAATCGGGAAAAATCGGGAAAAAATCGGGAAAAAAATCGGAGAAAATCGGAAAAAAAATCGGAAAAAATCGGAAAAAAAATCGGAAAAAATCGGAAAAAATCGGAGAAAATCGGGAAAAATCGGAAAAAAATCGGGAAAAAAATCGGAGAAAATCGGAAAAAAAATTCGGAAAAATTCGGGAAAAATCGGAAAAAAAATCGGAAAAAATCGGAAAAAAAATCGGAAAAAATCGGAAAAAATCGGAAAAAATCGGAAAAAAAATTCGGAAAAAATCGGAAAAAAAATCGGAAAAAATCGGAAAAAATCGGAAAAAATCGGGAAAAAAATCGGAGAAAATAGGAAAAAAAATGCGGAAAAAATCGGAGAAAATAGGAAAAAAAATTCGGAAAAAATCGGGAAAAATCTGAAAAAAATCGGGAAAAAAATCGGAGAAAATCGGGAAAAATCGGGAAAAAATCGGGAAAAAAATCGGAGAAAATCGTGAAAAATCGGGAAAAAAATCGGAGAATATCGGAAAAAAAATTCGGAAAAAATCGGAAAAAATCGGAAAAAATCGGGAAAAAATCGGGAAAAAAATCGGAGAAAATCGGGAAAAATCGGGAAAAAAATCGGGAAAAAAATCGGAGAAAATCGGAAAAAAAATTCGGAAAAATTCGGGAAAAATCGGAAAAAAAATCGGAAAAAATCGGAAAAAAAATCGGAAAAAAAAAAAAATCGGGAGAAAATCGGAAAAAAATCGGGAAAAAAATTCGGAAAAATTCGGGAAAAATCGGAAAAAAAATCGGAAAAAAATCGGAAAAAAATCGGGAAAAAAATCGGAGAAAATCGGGAAAAATCGGAAAAAAAATCGGAGAAAATCGAAAAAAAATCGGAAAAAATCGGAAAAAAAAATCGGAAAAAATCGGAAAAAATCGGGAAAAAATCGGGAAAAAAATCGGAGAAAATCGGGAAAAATCGGAAAAAAATCGGGAAAAAAATCGGAGAAAATCGGGAAAAATCGGAAAAAAAATCGGAGAAAATCGAAAAAAAAATCGGAAAAAATCGGAAAAAAAAATCGGAAAAAATCGGAAAAAATCGGGAAAAATCGGAAAAAAATCGGAAAAAATCGGAAAAAAAAATCGGGAAAAAAATCGGAGAAAATCGGGAAAAATCGGAAAAAAATCGGGAAAAAAATCGGAGAAAATCGGAAAAAAAATTCGGAAAAAATTGGGAAAAAATCGGGAAAAAAATCGGAGAAAATCGAGAAAAATCGGGAAAAAAATCGAAGAATATCGGAAAAAAAATTCGGAAAAAATCGGAAAAAATCGGAAAAAAAATCGGAAAAAATCGGAAAAAAAATCGGAAAACATCGGGAAAAAATCGGGAAAAAAATCGGAGAAAATCGGGAAAAATCGGAAAAAAATCGGGAAAAAAATCGGAGAAAATCGGGAAAATCGGGAAAAAAATCGGAAAAAATCGGGAAAAAATCGGGAAAAAATCGGGAAAAAATCGGAGAAAATCGGGAAAAATCGGAAAAAAATCGGGAAAAAAATCGGAGAAAATCGGAAAAAAAATTCGGAAAAAATTGGAAAAAATCGGAAAAAAAATCGGAAAAATCGGGAAAAAATCGGGAAAAAAATCGGAGAAAATCGGAAAAAAAATTCGGAAAAAATTGGAAAAAATCGGAAAAAAAATCGGAAAAAATCGGAGAAAATAGGAAAAAAAATTCGGAAAAAATCGGGAAAAATCTGAAAAAAATCGGGAAAAAAATCGGAGAAAATCGGGAAAAATCGGAAAAAATCGGGAAAAATCGGAAAAAAATCGGGAAAAAAATCGGAGAAAATCGGGAAAAATCGGAAAAAAAATCGGAGAAAATCGAAAAAAAATCGGAAAAAATCGGAAAAAAAAATCGGAAAAAATCGGAAAAAATCGGGAAAAAATCGGGAAAAAAATCGGAGAAAATCGGGAAAAATCGGAAAAAAATCGGGAAAAAAATCGGAGAAAATCGGAAAAAAAATTCGGAAAAAATCGGGAAAAAATCGGGAAAAAAATCGGAGAAAATCGAGAAAAATCGGGAAAAAAATCGAAGAATATCGGAAAAAAAAATCGGAAAAAATCGGAAAAAATCGGAAAAAAAATCGGAAAAAAAATCGGAAAACATCGGGAAAAAATCGGGAAAAAAATCGGAGAACATCGGGAAAAATCGGAAAAAAATCGGGAAAAAAATCGGAGAAAATCGGGAAAATCGGGAAAAAAATCGGAAAAAATCGGGAAAAAATCGGAAAAAAAATCGGAGAAAATCGGAAAAATCGGAAAAAAATCGGGAAAAAAATCGGAGAAAATCGGAAAAAAAATTCGGAAAAAATTGGAAAAAATCGGAAAAAAAATCGGAAAAAATCGGGAAAAAATCGGAAAAAATCGGGAAAAACGGGAAAAAAATCGGAAAAAATCGGGAAAAAATCGGGAAAAAAATCGGAGAAAATCGGAAAAATCGGAAAAAAAAAAAAAATCGGGAAAAAAATCGGAGAAAATCGGAAAAAAAATTCGGAAAAAATTGGAAAAAATCGGAAAAAAAATCGGAAAAAATCGGGAAAAAATCGGGAAAAAAATCGGAGAAAATCGGGAAAAATCGGGAAAAAATCGGGAAAAAAATCGGAGAAAATCGGAAAAAAAATCGGAAAAAATCGGAAAAAAAATCGGAAAAAATCGGAAAAAATCGGAGAAAATCGGGAAAAATCGGAAAAAAATCGGGAAAAAAATCGGAGAAAATCGGAAAAAAAATTCGGAAAAATTCGGGAAAAATCGGAAAAAAAATCGGAAAAAATCGGAAAAAAAATCGGAAAAAATCGGAAAAAATCGGAAAAAATCGGAAAAAAAATTCGGAAAAAATCGGAAAAAAAATCGGAAAAAATCGGAAAAAATCGGAAAAAATCGGGAAAAAAATCGGAGAAAATAGGAAAAAAAATGCGGAAAAAATCGGAGAAAATAGGAAAAAAAATTCGGAAAAAATCGGGAAAAATCTGAAAAAAATCGGGAAAAAAATCGGAGAAAATCGGGAAAAATCGGGAAAAAATCGGGAAAAAAATCGGAGAAAATCGTGAAAAATCGGGAAAAAAATCGGAGAATATCGGAAAAAAAATTCGGAAAAAATCGGAAAAAATCGGAAAAAATCGGGAAAAAATCGGGAAAAAAATCGGAGAAAATCGGGAAAAATCGGGAAAAAAATCGGGAAAAAAATCGGAGAAAATCGGAAAAAAAATTCGGAAAAATTCGGGAAAAATCGGAAAAAAAATCGGAAAAAATCGGAAAAAAAATCGGAAAAAATCGGGAAAATATCGGGAAAAAATCGGGAAAAAAATCGGAGAAAATCGGAAAAAAATCGGGAAAAAAATTCGGAAAAATTCGGGAAAAATCGGAAAAAAAATTGGGAAAAATCGGAAAAAAATCGGGAAAAAAATCGGAGAAAATCGGGAAAAATCGGAAAAAAAATCGGAGAAAATCGAAAAAAAATCGGAAAAAATCGGGAAAAAAAATCGGAAAAAATCGGAAAAAATCGGGAAAAAATCGGGAAAAAAATCGGAGAAAATCGGGAAAAATCGGAAAAAAATCGGGAAAAAATCGGAGAAAATCGGAAAAAAAATTCGGAAAAAATCGGGAAAAAATCGGGAAAAAAATCGGAGAAAATCGAGAAAAATCGGGAAAAAAATCGAAGAATATCGGAAAAAAAATTCGGAAAAAATCGGAAAAAATCGGAAAAAAAATCGGAAAAAATCTGAAAAAAAATCGGAAAACATCGGGAAAAAATCGGAAAAAAATCGGAGAAAATCGGGAAAAATCGGAAAAAAATCGGGAAAAAAATCGGAGAAAATCGGGAAAATCGGGAAAAAAATCGGAAAAAATCGGGAAAAAATCGGGAAAAAAATCGGAGAAAATCGGGAAAAATCGGAAAAAAATCGGGAAAAAAATCGGAGAAAATCGGAAAAAAAATTCGGAAAAAATTGGAAAAAATCGGAAAAAAAATCGGAAAAAATCGGGAAAAAATCGGGAAAAAAATCGGAGAAAATCGGGAAAAATCGGGAAAAAATCGGGAAAAAAATCGGAGAAAATCGGAAAAAAAATCGGAAAAAATCGGAAAAAAAATCGGAAAAAATCGGAAAAAATCGGAGAAAATCGGGAAAAATCGGAAAAAAATCGGGAAAAAAATCGGAGAAAATCGGAAAAAAAATTCGGAAAAATTCGGGAAAAATCGGAAAAAAAATCGGAAAAAATCGGAAAAAAAATCGGAAAAAATCGGAAAAAATCGGAAAAAAAATTCGGAAAAAATCGGAAAAAAAATCGGAAAAAATCGGAAAAAATCGGAAAAAAAAAAATCGGAAAAAATCGGAGAAAATAGGAAAAAAAATGCGGAAAAAATCGGAGAAAATAGGAAAAAAAATTCGGAAAAAATCGGGAAAAATCTGAAAAAAATCGGGAAAAAAATCGGAGAAAATCGGGAAAAATCGGGAAAAAATCGGGAAAAAAATCGGAAAAAATCGTGAAAAATCGGGAAAAAAATCGGAGAAAATCGGGAAAAATCGGAAAAAAATCGGGAAAAAAATCGGAGAAAATCGGAAAAAAAATTCGGAAAAAATTGGAAAAAATCGGAAAAAAAATCGGAAAAAATCGGGAAAAAATCGGGAAAAAAATCGGAGAAAATCGGGAAAAATCGGGAAAAAATCGGGAAAAAAATCGGAGAAAATCGGAAAAAAAATCGGAAAAAATCGGAAAAAAAATCGGAAAAAATCGGAAAAAATCGGAGAAAATCGGGAAAAATCGGAAAAAAATCGGGAAAAAAATCGGAGAAAATCGGAAAAAAAATTCGGAAAAATTCGGGAAAAATCGGAAAAAAAATCGGAAAAAATCGGAAAAAAAATCGGAAAAAATCGGAAAAAATCGGAAAAAATCGGAAAAAAAATTCGGAAAAAATCGGAAAAAAAATCGGAAAAAATCGGAAAAAATCGGAAAAAATCGGAAAAAATCGGGAAAAAAATCGGAGAAAATAGGAAAAAAAATGCGGAAAAAATCGGAGAAAATAGGAAAAAAAATTCGGAAAAAATCGGGAAAAATCTGAAAAAAATCGGGAAAAAAATCGGAGAAAATCGGGAAAAATCGGGAAAAAATCGGGAAAAAAATCGGAGAAAATCGTGAAAAATCGGGAAAAAAATCGGAGAATATCGGAAAAAAAATTCGGAAAAATTCGGAAAAAATCGGAAAAAATCGGGAAAAAATCGGGAAAAAAATCGGAGAAAATCGAAAAAAAATCGGAAAAAATCGGAAAAAAAAATCGGAAAAAATCGGAAAAATCGGGAAAAAATCGGGAAAAAAATCGGAGAAAATCGGGAAAAATCGGAAAAAAATCGGGAAAAAAATCGGAGAAAATCGGAAAAAAAATTCGGAAAAAATCGGGAAAAAATCGGGAAAAAAATCGGAGAAAATCGAGAAAAATCGGGAAAAAAATCGAAGAATATCGGAAAAAAAATTCGGAAAAAATCGGAAAAAATCGGAAAAAAAATCGGAAAAAATCGGAAAAAAAATCGGAAAACATCGGGAAAAAATCGGGAAAAAAATCGGAGAAAATCGGGAAAAATCGGAAAAAAATCGGGAAAAAAATCGGAGAAAATCGGGAAAATCGGGAAAAAAATCGGAAAAAATCGGGAAAAAATCGGGAAAAAAATCGGAGAAAATCGGGAAAAATCGGAAAAAAAATCGGGAAAAAAATCGGAGAAAATCGGAAAAAAAATTCGGAAAAAATTGGAAAAAATCGGAAAAAAAATCGGAAAAAATCGGGAAAAAATCGGGAAAAAAATCGGAGAAAATCGGGAAAAATCGGGAAAAAATCGGGAAAAATCGGAAAAAAATCGGGAAAAAAATCGGAGAAAATCGGGAAAAATCGGAAAAAAAATCGGAGAAAATCGAAAAAAAAATCGGAGAAAATCGAAAAAAAAAAAATCGGAAAAAATCGGGAAAAAAAATCGGAAAAAATCGGAAAAAATCGGGAAAAAATCGGGAAAAAAATCGGAGAAAATCGGGAAAAATCGGAAAAAAATCGGGAAAAAAATCGGAGAAAATCGGAAAAAAAATTCGGAAAAAATCGGGAAAAAATCGGGAAAAAAATCGGAGAAAATCGAGAAAAATCGGGAAAAAAATCGAAGAATATCGGAAAAAAAATTCGGAAAAAATCGGAAAAAATCGGAAAAAAAATCGGAAAAAATCTGAAAAAAAATCGGAAAACATCGGGAAAAAATCGGAAAAAAATCGGAGAAAATCGGGAAAAATCGGAAAAAAATCGGGAAAAAAATCGGAGAAAATCGGGAAAATCGGGAAAAAAATCGGAAAAAATCGGAAAAAATCGGGAAAAAAATCGGAGAAAATCGGGAAAAATCGGAAAAAAATCGGGAAAAAAATCGGAGAAAATCGGAAAAAAAATTCGGAAAAAATTGGAAAAAATCGGAAAAAAAATCGGAAAAAATCGGGAAAAAATCGGGAAAAAAATCGGAGAAAATCGGGAAAAATCGGGAAAAAATCGGGAAAAAAATCGGAGAAAATCGGAAAAAAAATCGGAAAAAATCGGAAAAAAAATCGGAAAAAATCGGAGAAAATCGGGAAAAATCGGAAAAAAATCGGGAAAAAAATCGGAGAAAATCGGAAAAAAAATTCGGAAAAATTCGGGAAAAATCGGAAAAAAAATCGGAAAAAATCGGAAAAAAAATCGGAAAAAATCGGAAAAAATCGGAAAAAATCGGAAAAAAAATTCGGAAAAAATCGGAAAAAAAATCGGAAAAAATCGGAAAAAATCGGGAAAAAATCGGGAAAAAAATCGGAGAAAATAGGAAAAAAAATTCGGAAAAAATCGGGAAAAATCTGAAAAAAATCGGGAAAAAAATCGGAGAAAATCGGGAAAAATCGGGAAAAAATCGGGAAAAAAATCGGAGAAAATCGTGAAAAATCGGGAAAAAAATCGGAGAAAATCGGGAAAAATCGGAAAAAAATCGGGAAAAAAATCGGAGAAAATCGGAAAAAAAATTCGGAAAAAATTGGAAAAAATCGGAAAAAAAATCGGAAAAAATCGGGAAAAAATCGGAAAAAAAATCGGAAAAAATCGGAAAAAATCGGAAAAAATCGGGAAAAAAATCGGAGAAAATAGGAAAAAAAATGCGGAAAAAATCGGAGAAAATAGGAAAAAAAATTCGGAAAAAATTGGGAAAAATCTGAAAAAAATCGGGAAAAAAATCGGAGAAAATCGGGAAAAATCGGGAAAAAATCGGGAAAAAAATCGGAGAAAATCGTGAAAAATCGGGAAAAAAATCGGAGAAAATCGGGAAAAATCGGAAAAAAATCGGGAAAAAAATCGGAGAAAATCGGAAAAAAAATTCGGAAAAAATTGGAAAAAATCGGAAAAAAAATCGGAAAAAATCGGGAAAAAATCGGGAAAAAAATCGGAGAAAATCGGGAAAAATCGGGAAAAAATCGGGAAAAAAATCGGAGAAAATCGGAAAAAAAATCGGAAAAAATCGGAAAAAAAATCGGAAAAAATCGGAAAAAATCGGAGAAAATCGGGAAAAATCGGAAAAAAATCGGGAAAAAAATCGGAGAAAATCGGAAAAAAAATTCGGAAAAATTCGGGAAAAATCGGAAAAAAAATCGGAAAAAATCGGAAAAAAAATCGGAAAAAATCGGAAAAAATCGGAAAAAATCGGAAAAAAAATTCGGAAAAAATCGGAAAAAAAATCGGAAAAAATCGGAAAAAATCGGAAAAAATCGGAAAAAATCGGGAAAAAAATCGGAGAAAATAGGAAAAAAAATGCGGAAAAAATCGGAGAAAATAGGAAAAAAAATTCGGAAAAAATCGGGAAAAATCTGAAAAAAATCGGGAAAAAAATCGGAGAAAATCGGGAAAAATCGGGAAAAAATCGGGAAAAAAATCGGAGAAAATCGTGAAAAATCGGGAAAAAAATCGGAGAATATCGGAAAAAAAATTCGGAAAAATTCGGAAAAAATCGGAAAAAATCGGGAAAAAATCGGAAAAAAATCGGAGAAAATCGAAAAAAAATCGGAAAAAATCGGAAAAAAAAATCGGAAAAAATCGGAAAAAATCGGGAAAAAATCGGGAAAAAAATCGGAGAAAATCGGGAAAAATCGGAAAAAAATCGGAAAAAAATCGGAGAAAATCGGAAAAAAAATTCGGAAAAAATCGGAAAAAATCGGGAAAAAAATCGGAGAAAATCGAGAAAAATCGGGAAAAAAATCGAGGAATATCGGAAAAAAAATTCGGAAAAAATCGGAAAAAATCGGAAAAAAAATCGGAAAAAATCGGAAAAAAAATCGGAAAACATCGGGAAAAAATCGGGAAAAAAATCGGAGAAAATCGGGAAAAAACGGAAAAAAATCGGGAAAAAAATCGGAGAAAATCGGGAAAATCGGGAAAAAAATCGGAAAAAATCGGGAAAAAATCGGGAAAAAAATCGGAGAAAATCGGGAAAAATCGGAAAAAAATCGGGAAAAAAATCGGAGAAAATCGGAAAAAAAATTCGGAAAAAATTGGAAAAAATCGGAAAAAAAATCGGAAAAAATCGGGAAAAAATCGGGAAAAAAATCGGAGAAAATAGGAAAAAAAATGCGGAAAAAATCGGAGAAAATAGGAAAAAAAATTCGGAAAAAATCGGGAAAAATCTGAAAAAAATCGGGAAAAAAATCGGAGAAAATCGGGAAAAATCGGGAAAAAATCGGGAAAAATCGGAAAAAAATCGGGAAAAAAATCGGAGAAAATCGGGAAAAATCGGAAAAAAAATCGGAGAAAATCGAAAAAAAATCGGAAAAAATCGGAAAAAAAATTCGGAAAAAATCGGAAAAAATCGGAAAAAATCGGAAAAAAATCGGAGAAAATCGGGAAAAAATCGGGAAAAAAATCGGAGAAAATCGGAAAAAAAAAAAAAATTCGGAAAAAATCGGGAAAAAATCGGGAAAAAAATCGGAGAAAATCGAGAAAAATCGGGAAAAAAATCGAAGAATATCGGAAAAAAAATTCGGAAAAAATCGGAAAAAATCGGAAAAAAAATCGGAAAAAAAATCGGAAAACATCGGGAAAAAATCGGGAAAAAAATCGGAGAAAATCGGGAAAAATCGGAAAAAAATCGGGAAAAAAATCGGAGAAAATCGGGAAAATCGGGAAAAAAATCGGAAAAAATCGGGAAAAAATCGGGAAAAAAATCGGAGAAAATCGGGAAAAATCGGAAAAAAATCGGGAAAAAAATCGGAGAAAATCGGAAAAAAAATTCGGAAAAAATTGGAAAAAATCGGAAAAAAAATCGGAAAAAATCGGGAAAAAATCGGGAAAAAAATCGGAGAAAATCGGGAAAAATCGGGAAAAAATCGGGAAAAAAATCGGAGAAAATCGGAAAAAAAATCGGAAAAAATCGGAAAAAAAATCGGAAAAAATCGGAAAAAATCGGAGAAAATCGGGAAATATCGGAAAAAAATCGGGAAAAAAATCGGAGAAAATCGGAAAAAAAATTCGGAAAAATTCGGGAAAAATCGGAAAAAAAATCGGAAAAAATCGGAAAAAAAATCGGAAAAAATCGGAAAAAATCGGAAAAAATCGGAAAAAAAATTCGGAAAAAATCGGAAAAAAAATCGGAAAAAATCGGAAAAAATCGGAAAAAATCGGGAAAAAAATCGGAGAAAATAGGAAAAAAAATGCGGAAAAAATCGGAGAAAATAGGAAAAAAAATTCGGAAAAAATCGGGAAAAATCTGAAAAAAATCGGGAAAAAAATCGGAGAAAATCGGGAAAAATCGGGAAAAAATCGGGAAAAAAATCGGAGAAAATCGTGAAAAATCGGGAAAAAAATCGGAGAAAATCGGGAAAAATCGGAAAAAAATCGGGAAAAAAATCGGAGAAAATCGGAAAAAAAATTCGGAAAAAATTGGAAAAAATCGGAAAAAAAATCGGAAAAAATCGGGAAAAAAATCGGAGAAAATCGGGAAAAATCGGGAAAAAATCGGGAAAAAAATCGGAGAAAATCGGAAAAAAAATCGGAAAAAATCGGAAAAAAAATCGGAAAAAATCGGAAAAAATCGGAGAAAATCGGGAAAAATCGGAAAAAAATCGGGAAAAAAATCGGAGAAAATCGGAAAAAAAATTCGGAAAAATTCGGGAAAAATCGGAAAAAAAATCGGAAAAAATCGGAAAAAAAATCGGAAAAAATCGGAAAAAATCGGAAAAAATCGGAAAAAAAATTCGGAAAAAATCGGAAAAAAAAAAAATCGGAAAAAATCGGAAAAAATCGGAAAAAATCGGAAAAAATCGGAAAAAAATCGGAGAAAATAGGAAAAAAAATGCGGAAAAAATCGGAGAAAATCGGAAAAAAAATTCGGAAAAAATCGGGAAAAATCTGAAAAAAATCGGGAAAAAAATCGGAGAAAATCGGGAAAAATCGGGAAAAAATCGGAAAAAAATCGGAGAAAATCGGAAAAATCGGGAAAAAAAATCGGAGAATATCGGAAAAAAAATTCGGAAAAATTCGGAAAAAATCGGAAAAAATCGGGAAAAAATCGGAAAAAAATCGGAGAAAATCGAAAAAAAATCGGAAAAAATCGGAAAAAAAAATCGGAAAAAATCGGAAAAAATCGGGAAAAAATCGGGAAAAAAATCGGAGAAAATCGGGAAAAATCGGAAAAAAATCGGGAAAAAAATCGGAGAAAATCGGAAAAAAAATTCGGAAAAAATTGGGAAAAAATCGGAAAAAAAATCGGAGAAAATCGAAAAATCGGGAAAAAAATCGAGGAATATCGGAAAAAAAATTCGGAAAAAATCGGAAAAAATCGGAAAAAAAATCGGAAAAAATCGGAAAAAAAATCGGAAAACATCGGGAAAAAATCGGGAAAAAAATCGGAGAAAATCGGGAAAAAACGGAAAAAAATCGGGAAAAAAATCGGAGAAAATCGGGAAAATCGGGAAAAAAATCGGAAAAAATCGGGAAAAAATCGGGAAAAAAATCGGAGAAAATCGGGAAAAATCGGAAAAAAATCGGGAAAAAAATCGGAGAAAATCGGAAAAAAAATTCGGAAAAAATTGGAAAAAATCGGAAAAAAAATCGGAAAAAATCGGGAAAAAATCGGGAAAAAAATCGGAGAAAATAGGAAAAAAAATGCGGAAAAAATCGGAGAAAATAGGAAAAAAAATTCGGAAAAAATCGGGAAAAATCTGAAAAAAATCGGGAAAAAAATCGGAGAAAATCGGGAAAAATCGGGAAAAAATCGGGAAAAATCGGAAAAAATCGGAAAAAATCTGAAAAAATCGGAAAAAAAATTCGGAAAAAATCGGAAAAAAAATCGGAAAAAATCGGAAAAAATCGAGAAAAAAATCGGAGAAAATAGGAAAAAAAATGCGGAAAAAATCGGGAAAAATCTGAAAAAAATCGGGAAAAAAATCGGAGAAAATCGGGAAAAATCGGGAAAAAATCGGGAAAAAAATCGGAGAAAATAGGAAAAAAAATGCGGAAAAAATCGGGAAAAATCTGAAAAAAATCGGGAAAAAAATCGGAGAAAATCGGGAAAAATCGGGAAAAAATCGGGAAAAAAATCGGAGAAAATCGTGAAAAATCGGGAAAAAAATCGGAGAATATCGGAAAAAAAATTCGGAAAAATTCGGAAAAAATCGGAAAAAATCGGGAAAAAATCGGGAAAAAAATCGGAGAAAATCGGGAAAAATCGGGAAAAAAATCGGGAAAAAAATCGGAGAAAATCGGAAAAAAAATTCGGAAAAATTCGGGAAAAATCGGAAAAAAAATCGGAAAAAATCGGAAAAAAAATCGGAAAAAATCGGGAAAATATCGGGAAAAAAATCGGAGAAAATCGGAAAAAAATCGGGAAAAAAATTCGGAAAAATTCGGGAAAAATCGGAAAAAAAATCGGGAAAAATCGGAAAAAAATCGGGAAAAAAATCGGAGAAAATCGGGAAAAATCGGAAAAAAAATCGGAGAAAATCGAAAAAAAATCGGAAAAAATCGGAAAAAAAAATCGGAAAAAATCGGAAAAAATCGGGAAAAAATCGGGAAAAAAATCGGAGAAAATCGGGAAAAATCGGAAAAAAATCGGGAAAAAAATCGGAGAAAATCGGAAAAAAAATTCGGAAAAAATCGGGAAAAAATCGGGAAAAAAATCGGAGAAAATCGAGAAAAATCGGGAAAAAAATCGAAGAATATCGGAAAAAAAATTCGGAAAAAATCGGAAAAAATCGGAAAAAAAATCGGAAAAAATCGGAAAAAAAATCGGAAAACATCGGGAAAAAATCGGGAAAAAAATCGGAGAAAATCGGGAAAAATCGGAAAAAAATCGGGAAAAAAATCGGAGAAAATCGGGAAAATCGGGAAAAAAATCGGAAAAAATCGGGAAAAAATCGGAGAAAATCGAGAAGAATCGGGAAAAAAATCGAAGAATATCGGAAAAAAAATTCGGAAAAAATCGGAAAAAATCGGAAAAAAAATCGGAAAAAATCGGAAAAAAAATCGGAAAACATCGGGAAAAAATCGGGAAAAAAATCGGAGAAAATCGGGAAAAATCGGAAAAAAATCGGGAAAAAAATCGGAGAAAATCGGGAAAATCGGGGAAAAAAAAAAAATCGGAAAAAATCGGGAAAAAAATCGGAAAAAAAATCGGAAAAATCGGGAAAAATCGGAAAAAAAATCGGAAAAAAATCGGAGAAAATCGGAAAAAAAATTCGGAAAAAATTGGAAAAAATCGGAAAAAAAATCGGAAAAAATCGGGAAAAAATCGGAAAAAAATCGGAAAAATCGGAAAAAATCGGAAAAAAAATCGGGAAAAATCGGAAAAAAATCGGGAAAAAAATCGGAGAAAATCGGGAAAAATCGGAAAAAAAATCGGAGAAAATCGAAAAAAAATCGGAAAAAATCGGAAAAAAAAATCGGAAAAAATCGGAAAAAATCGGAAAAAATCGGAGAAAAAAATCGGAGAAAATCGAAAAAAATTCGGAAAAAATCGGAAAAAAAAATCGGAAAAAATCGGAAAAAATCGGGAAAAAATCGGGAAAAAAATCGGAAAAATCGGGAAAAATCGGAAAAAAATCGGAAAAAATCGGGAAAAAATCGGAAAAAAATCGGAAAAATCGGGAAAAATCGGAAAAAAAATCGGGAAAAAAATCGGAGAAAATCGGAAAAAAAATTCGGAAAAAATTGGAAAAAATCGGAAAAAAAATCGGAAAAAATCGGGAAAAAATCGGGAAAAAAATCGGAGAAAATCGGGAAAAATCGGGAAAAAATCGGGAAAAATCGGAAAAAAATCGGAAAAAAATCGGAAAAATCGGGAAAAATCGGAAAAAAAATCGGAGAAAATCGAAAAAAAAAAAAATCGGAAAAAATCGGAAAAAAAAATCGGAAAAAATCGGAAAAAATCGGGAAAAAATCGGAGAAAAAAATCGGAGAAAATCGAAAAAAATTCGGAAAAAATCGGAAAAAAAAATCGGAAAAAATCGGAAAAAATCGGGAAAAAATCGGGAAAAAAATCGGAGAAAATCGGGAAAAATCGGAAAAAAATCGGGAAAAAAATCGGAGAAAATCGGAAAAAAAATTCGGAAAAAATCGGGAAAAAATCGGGAAAAAAATCGGAGAAAATCGAGAAGAATCGGGAAAAAAATCGAAGAATATCGGAAAAAAAATTCGGAAAAAATCGGAAAAAATCGGAAAAAAAATCGGAAAAAATCGGAAAAAAAATCGGAAAACATCGGAAAAAATCGGGAAAAAAATCGGAGAAAATCGGGAAAAATCGGAAAAAAATCGGGAAAAAAATCGGAGAAAATCGGGAAAATCGGGAAAAAAATCGAAAAAAATCGGGAAAAAATCGGGAAAAAAATCGGAGAAAATCGGGAAAAATCGGAAAAAAAATCGGGAAAAAAATCGGAGAAAATCGGAAAAAAAATTCGGAAAAAATTGGAAAAAATCGGAAAAAAAATCGGAAAAAATCGGGAAAAAATCGGGAAAAAAATCGGAGAAAATCGGGAAAAATCGGGAAAAAATCGGGAAAAATCGGAAAAAAATCGGGAAAAAAATCGGAGAAAATCGGGAAAAATCGGAAAAAAAATCGGAGAAAATCGAAAAAAAATCGGAAAAAATCGGAAAAAAAAATCGGAAAAAATCGGGAAAAAAATCGGAGAAAATCGGGAAAAATCGGAAAAAAATCGGGAAAAAAATCGGAGAAAATCGGAAAAAAAATTCGGAAAAAATCGGGAAAAAAATCGGAGAAAATCGAGAAAAATCGGGAAAAAAATCGAAGAATATCGGAAAAAAAATTCGGAAAAAATCGGAAAAAATCGGAAAAAAAATCGGAAAAAATCGGAAAAAAAATCGGAAAACATCGGGAAAAAATCGGGAAAAAAATCGGAGAAAATCGGGAAAAATCCGAAAAAAATCGGGAAAAAAATCGGAGAAAATCGGGAAAATCGGGAAAAAAATCGGAAAAAATCGGGAAAAAATCGGGAAAAAAATCGGAGAAAATCGGGAAAAATCGGAAAAAAATCGGGAAAAAAATCGGAGAAAATCGGAAAAAAAATTCGGAAAAAATTGGAAAAAATCGGAAAAAAAATCGGAAAAAATCGGGAAAAAATCGGGAAAAAAATCGGAGAAAATCGGGAAAAATCGGGAAAAAATCGGGAAAAAAATCGGAGAAAATCGGAAAAAAAATCGGAAAAAATCGGAAAAAAAATCGGAAAAAATCGGAAAAAATCGGAGAAAATCGGGAAAAATCGGAAAAAAATCGGGAAAAAAATCGGAGAAAATCGGAAAAAAAATTCGGAAAAATTCGGGAAAAATCGGAAAAAAAATCGGAAAAAATCGGAAAAAAAATCGGAAAAAATCGGAAAAAATCGGAAAAAATCGGAAAAAAAATTCGGAAAAAATCGGAAAAAATCTGAAAAAAATCGGGAAAAAAATCGGAGAAAATCGGGAAAAATCGGGAAAAAATCGGGAAAAAAATCGGAGAAAATCGTGAAAAATCGGGAAAAAAATCGGAGAATATCGGAAAAAAAATTCGGAAAAAATCGGAAAAAATCGGGAAAAATCGGGAAAAAAATCGGGAAAAAAATCGGAGAAAATCGGAAAAAAAATTCGGAAAAATTCGGGAAAAATCGGAAAAAAAATCGGAAAAAATCGGGAAAATATCGGGAAAAAATCGGGAAAAAAATCGGAGAAAATCGGAAAAAAATCGGGAAAAAATTCGGAAAAATTCGGGAAAAATCGGAAAAAAAATCGGGAAAAATCGGAAAAAAATCGGGAAAAAAATCGGAGAAAATCGGGAAAAATCGGAAAAAAAATCGGAGAAAATCGAAAAAAAATCGGAAAAAATCGGAAAAAAAAATCGGAAAAAATCGGAAAAAATCGGGAAAAAATCGGGAAAAAAATCGGAGAAAATCGGGAAAAATCGGAAAAAAATCGGGAAAAAAATCGGAGAAAATCGGAAAAAAAATTCGGAAAAAATCGGGAAAAAATCGGGAAAAAAATCGGAGAAAATCGAGAAAAATCGGGAAAAAAATCGAAGAATATCGGAAAAAAAATTCGGAAAAAATCGGAAAAAATCGGAAAAAAAATCGGAGAAAATCGGGAAAAATCGGAAAAAAATCGGGAAAAAAATCGGAGAAAATCGGGAAAATCGGGAAAAAAATCGGAAAAAATCGGGAAAAAATCGGGAAAAAAATCGGAGAAAATCGGGAAAAATCGGAAAAAAATCGGGAAAAAAATCGGAGAAAATCGGAAAAAAAATTCGGAAAAAATTGGAAAAAATCGGAAAAAAAATCGGAAAAAATCGGGAAAAAATCGGGAAAAAAATCGGAGAAAATCGGGAAAAATCGGGAAAAAATCGGGAAAAAAATCGGAGAAAATCGGAAAAAAAATCGGAAAAAATCGGAAAAAAAATCGGAAAAAATCGGAAAAAATCGGAGAAAATCGGGAAAAATCGGAAAAAAATCGGGAAAAAAATCGGAGAAAATCGGAAAAAAAATTCGGAAAAATTCGGGAAAAATCGGAAAAAAAATCGGAAAAAATCGGAAAAAAAATCGGAAAAAATCGGAAAAAATCGGAAAAAATCGGAAAAAAAATTCGGAAAAAATCGGAAAAAATCGGAAAAAATCGGAAAAAATCGGGAAAAAAATCGGAGAAAATAGGAAAAAAAATTCGGAAAAAATCGGGAAAAATCTGAAAAAAATCGGGAAAAAAATCGGAGAAAATCGGGAAAAATCGGGAAAAAATCGGGAAAAAAATCGGAGAAAATCGTGAAAAATCGGGAAAAAAATCGGAGAATATCGGAAAAAAAATTCGGAAAAAATCGGAAAAAATCGGAAAAAATCGGGAAAAAATCGGGAAAAAAATCGGAGAAAATCGGGAAAAATCGGGAAAAAAATCGGGAAAAAAATCGGAGAAAATCGGAAAAAAAATTCGGAAAAATTCGGGAAAAATCGGAAAAAAAATCGGAAAAAATCGGAAAAAAAATCGGAAAAAATCGGGAAAATATCGGGAAAAAATCGGGAAAAAAATCGGAGAAAATCGGAAAAAAATCGGGAAAAAATTCGGAAAAATTCGGGAAAAATCGGAAAAAAAATCGGGAAAAATCGGAAAAAAATCGGGAAAAAAATCGGAGAAAATCGGGAAAAATCGGAAAAAAAATCGGAGAAAATCGAAAAAAGATCGGAAAAAATCGGAAAAAAAAATCGGAAAAAATCGGAAAAAATCGGGAAAAATCGGAAAAAAATCGGAAAAAATCGGAAAAAAAAATCGGGAAAAAAATCGGAGAAAATCGGGAAAAATCGGAAAAAAATCGGGAAAAAAATCGGAGAAAATCGGAAAAAAAAATCGGAAAAAATCGGGAAAAAATCGGGAAAAAAATCGGAGAAAATCGAGAAAAATCGGGAAAAAAATCGAAGAATATCGGAAAAAAAATTCGGAAAAAATCGGAAAAAATCGGAAAAAAAATCGGAGAAAATCGGGAAAAATCGGAAAAAAATCGGGAAAAAAATCGGAGAAAATCGGGAAAAAAATCGGAAAAAAATCGGAAAAAATCGGGAAAAAAAAAATCGGAAAAAAATCGGAAAAATCGGGAAAAATCGGAAAAAAAATCGGGAAAAAAATCGGAAAAATCGGAAAAAAAATCGGAAAAAATCGGAAAAAAAATCGGAAAAAATCGGAAAAAATCGGAAAAAAATCGGAGAAAAATCGGAAAAAAAAAATCGGAAAAAAATCGGAGAAAATCGGAAAAAAAATTCGGAAAAAAATTCGGAAAAATCGGAAAAAAAATCGGAAAAAATCGGAAAAAAAAAAAAATCGGAAAAAAAATCGGAAAAAATCGGAAAAAATCGGAAAAAAAATCGGAAAAAAAATCGGAAAAAATCGGAAAAAAAATCGGAAAAAATCGGAAAAAATCGGAAAAAATCGGAAAAAATCGGGAAAAAAATCGGAGAAAATAGGAAAAAAAATGCGGAAAAAATCGGAGAAAATAGGAAAAAAAATTCGGAAAAAATCGGGAAAAATCTGAAAAAAATCGGGAAAAAAATCGGAGAAAATCGGGAAAAATCGGGAAAAAATCGGAGAAAATCGGGAAAAATCGGAAAAAAATCGGGAAAAAAATCGGAGAAAATCGGAAAAAAAATTCGGAAAAAATTGGAAAAAATCGGAAAAAAAATCGGAAAAAATCGGGAAAAAATCGGGAAAAAAATCGGAGAAAATCGGGAAAAATCGGGAAAAAATCGGGAAAAATCGGAAAAAAATCGGGAAAAAAATCGGAGAAAATCGGGAAAAATCGGAAAAAAAATCGGAGAAAATCGAAAAAAAATCGGAAAAAATCGGAAAAAAAAATCGGAAAAAATCGGAAAAAATCGGGAAAAAATCGGAGAAAAAAATCGGAGAAAATCGAAAAAAATTCGGAAAAAATCGGAAAAAAAAATCGGAAAAAATCGGAAAAAATCGGGAAAAAATCGGGAAAAAAATCGGAGAAAATCGGGAAAAATCGGAAAAAATCGGAGAAAATAGGAAAAAAAATTCGGAAAAAATCGGGAAAAATCTGAAAAAAATCGGGAAAAAAATCGGAGAAAATCGGGAAAAATCGGGAAAAAAATCGGAGAAAATAGGAAAAAAAATGCGGAAAAAATCGGAGAAAATAGGAAAAAAAATTCGGAAAAAATCGGGAAAAATCTGAAAAAAATCGGGAAAAAAATCGGAGAAAATCGGGAAAAATCGGGAAAAAATCGGAGAAAATCGGGAAAAATCGGAAAAAAAATCGGGAAAAAAATCGGAGAAAATCGGAAAAAAAATTCGGAAAAAATTGGAAAAAATCGGAAAAAAAATCGGAAAAAATCGGGAAAAAATCGGGAAAAAAATCGGAGAAAATCGGGAAAAATCGGGAAAAAATCGGGAAAAATCGGAAAAAAATCGGGAAAAAAATCGGAGAAAATCGGGAAAAATCGGAAAAAAAATCGGAGAAAATCGAAAAAAAATCGGAAAAAATCGGAAAAAAAAAAAAATCGGAAAAAATCGGAAAAAATCGGGAAAAAAAATCGGAGAAAAAAATCGGAAAAAAAAAAAATTCGGAAAAAATCGGAAAAAAAAATCGGAAAAAATCGGAAAAAATCGGGAAAAAATCGGGAAAAAAATCGGAGAAAATCGGGAAAAATCGGAAAAAAATCGGGAAAAAAATCGGAGAAAATCGGAAAAAAAATTCGGAAAAAATCGGGAAAAAATCGGGAAAAAAATCGGAGAAAATCGAGAAAAATCGGGAAAAAAATCGAAGAATATCGGAAAAAAAATTCGGAAAAAATCGGAAAAAATCGGAAAAAAAATCGGAAAAAATCGGAAAAAAAATCGGAAAACATCGGGAAAAAATCGGGAAAAAAATCGGAGAAAATCGGGAAAAATCGGAAAAAAATCGGGAAAAAAATCGGAGAAAATCGGGAAAATCGGGAAAAAAATCGGAAAAAATCGGGAAAAAATCGGGAAAAAAATCGGAGAAAATCGGGAAAAATCGGAAAAAAAATCGGGAAAAAAATCGGAGAAAATCGGAAAAAAAATTCGGAAAAAATTGGAAAAAATCGGAAAAAAAATCGGAAAAAATCGGGAAAAAATCGGGAAAAAAATCGGAGAAAATCGGGAAAAATCGGGAAAAAATCGGGAAAAATCGGAAAAAAATCGGGAAAAAAATCGGAGAAAATCGGGAAAAATCGGAAAAAAAATCGGAGAAAATCGAAAAAAAATCGGAAAAAATCGGAAAAAAAAATCGGAAAAAATCGGGAAAAAATCGGGAAAAAAATCGGAGAAAATCGGGAAAAATCGGAAAAAAATCGGGAAAAAAATCGGAGAAAATCGGAAAAAAAATTCGGAAAAAATCGGGAAAAAAATCGGAGAAAATCGAGAAAAATCGGGAAAAAAATCGAAGAATATCGGAAAAAAAATTCGGAAAAAATCGGAAAAAATCGGAAAAAAAATCGGAAAAAATCGGAAAAAAAATCGGAAAACATCGGGAAAAAATCGAAAAAATCGGGAAAAAAATCGGAGAAAATCGGGAAAAATCGGGAAAAAATCGGGAAAAAAATCGGAGAAAATCGGAAAAAAAAAAAATTCGGAAAAAATTGGAAAAAATCGGAAAAAAAAAAAATCGGAAAAAATCGGGAAAAAATCGGGAAAAAAATCGGAGAAAATCGGGAAAAATCGGGAAAAAATCGGGAAAAAAATCGGAGAAAATCGGAAAAAAAATCGGAAAAAATCGGAAAAAAAATCGGAAAAAATCGGAAAAAATCGGAGAAAATCGGGAAAAATCGGAAAAAAATCGGAAAAAAAATCGGAGAAAATCGGAAAAAAAATTCGGAAAAAATCGGAAAAAATCGGGAAAAAAATCGGAAAAAAAATCGGAAAAAATCGGAAAAAAAATCGGAAAAAATCGGAAAAAATCGGAAAAAATCGGAAAAAAAATTCGGAAAAAATCGGAAAAAATCTGAAAAAAATCGGGAAAAAAATCGGAGAAAATCGGGAAAAATCGGGAAAAAATCGGGAAAAAAATCGGAGAAAATCGTGAAAAATCGGGAAAAAAATCGGAGAATATCGGAAAAAAAATTCGGAAAAAATCGGAAAAAATCGGGAAAAATCGGGAAAAAAATCGGGAAAAAAATCGGAGAAAATCGGAAAAAAAATTCGGAAAAATTCGGGAAAAATCGGAAAAAAAATCGGAAAAAATCGGGAAAATATCGGGAAAAAATCGGGAAAAAAATCGGAGAAAATCGGAAAAAAATCGGGAAAAAATTCGGAAAAATTCGGGAAAAATCGGAAAAAAAATCGGGAAAAATCGGAAAAAAATCGGGAAAAAAATCGGAGAAAATCGGGAAAAATCGGAAAAAAAATCGGAGAAAATCGAAAAAAAATCGGAAAAAATCGGAAAAAAAAATCGGAAAAAATCGGAAAAAATCGGGAAAAAATCGGGAAAAAAATCGGAGAAAATCGGGAAAAATCGGAAAAAAATCGGGAAAAAAATCGGAGAAAATCGGAAAAAAAATTCGGAAAAAATCGGGAAAAAATCGGGAAAAAAATCGGAGAAAATCGAGAAAAATCGGGAAAAAAATCGAAGAATATCGGAAAAAAAATTCGGAAAAAATCGGAAAAAATCGGAAAAAAAATCGGAGAAAATCGGGAAAAATCGGAAAAAAATCGGGAAAAAAATCGGAGAAAATCGGGAAAATCGGGAAAAAAATCGGAAAAAATCGGGAAAAAATCGGGAAAAAAATCGGAGAAAATCGGGAAAAATCGGAAAAAAATCGGGAAAAAAATCGGAGAAAATCGGAAAAAAAATTCGGAAAAAATTGGAAAAAATCGGAAAAAAAATCGGAAAAAATCGGGAAAAAATCGGGAAAAAAATCGGAGAAAATCGGGAAAAATCGGGAAAAAATCGGGAAAAAAATCGGAGAAAATCGGAAAAAAAATCGGAAAAAATCGGAAAAAAAATCGGAAAAAATCGGAAAAAATCGGAGAAAATCGGGAAAAATCGGAAAAAAATCGGAAAAAAATCGGAGAAAATCGGAAAAAAAATTCGGAAAAATTCGGGAAAAATCGGAAAAAAAATCGGAAAAAATCGGAAAAAAAATCGGAAAAAATCGGAAAAAATCGGAAAAAATCGGAAAAAAAATTCGGAAAAAATCGGAAAAAATCGGAAAAAATCGGAAAAAATCGGGAAAAAAATCGGAGAAATAGGAAAAAAAATTCGGAAAAAATCGGGAAAAATCTGAAAAAAATCGGGAAAAAAATCGGAGAAAATCGGGAAAAATCGGGAAAAAATCGGGAAAAAAATCGGAGAAAATCGTGAAAAATCGGGAAAAAAATCGGAGAATATCGGAAAAAAAATTCGGAAAAAATCGGAAAAAATCGGAAAAAATCGGGAAAAAATCGGGAAAAAAATCGGAGAAAATCGGGAAAAATCGGGAAAAAAATCGGGAAAAAAATCGGAGAAAATCGGAAAAAAAATTCGGAAAAATTCGGGAAAAATCGGAAAAAAAATCGGAAAAAATCGGAAAAAAAATCGGAAAAAATCGGGAAAATATCGGGAAAAAATCGGGAAAAAAATCGGAGAAAATCGGAAAAAAATCGGGAAAAAATTCGGAAAAATTCGGGAAAAATCGGAAAAAAAATCGGGAAAAATCGGAAAAAAATCGGGAAAAAAATCGGAGAAAATCGGGAAAAATCGGAAAAAAAATCGGAGAAAATCGAAAAAAAATCGGAAAAAATCGGAAAAAAAAATCGGAAAAAATCGGAAAAAATCGGGAAAAATCGGAAAAAAATCGGAAAAAATCGGAAAAAAAAATCGGGAAAAAAATCGGAGAAAATCGGAAAAATCGGAAAAAAATCGGGAAAAAAATCGGAGAAAATCGGAAAAAAAAATCGGAAAAAATCGGGAAAAAATCGGGAAAAAAATCGGAGAAAATCGAGAAAAATCGGGAAAAAAATCGAAGAATATCGGAAAAAAAATTCGGAAAAAATCGGAAAAAATCGGAAAAAAAATCGGAGAAAATCGGGAAAAATCGGAAAAAAATCGGGAAAAAAATCGGAGAAAATCGGGAAAATCGGGAAAAAAATCGGAAAAAATCGGGAAAAAATCGGGAAAAAAATCGGAGAAAATCGGGAAAAATCGGAAAAAAATCGGGAAAAAAATCGGAGAAAATCGGAAAAAAAATTCGGAAAAAATTGGAAAAAATCGGAAAAAAAATCGGAAAAAATCGGGAAAAAATCGGGAAAAAAATCGGAGAAAATCGGGAAAAATCGGGAAAAAATCGGGAAAAAAATCGGAGAAAATCGGAAAAAAAATCGGAAAAAATCGGAAAAAAAATCGGAAAAAATCGGAAAAAATCGGAGAAAATCGGGAAAAATCGGAAAAAAATCGGGAAAAAAATCGGAGAAAATCGGAAAAAAAATTCGGAAAAATTCGGGAAAAATCGGAAAAAAAATCGGAAAAAATCGGAAAAAAAATCGGAAAAAATCGGAAAAAATCGGAAAAAATCGGAAAAAAAATTCGGAAAAAATCGGAAAAAAAATCGGAAAAAATCGGAAAAAATCGGAAAAAATCGGAAAAAATCGGGAAAAAAATCGGAGAAAATAGGAAAAAAAATGCGGAAAAAATCGGAGAAAATAGGAAAAAAAATTCGGAAAAAATCGGGAAAAATCTGAAAAAAATCGGGAAAAAAATCGGAGAAAATCGGGAAAAATCGGGAAAAAATCGGGAAAAAAATCGGAGAAAATCGTGAAAAATCGGGAAAAAAATCGGAGAATATCGGAAAAAAAATTCGGAAAAATTCGGAAAAAATCGGAAAAAATCGGGAAAAAATCGGGAAAAAAATCGGAGAAAATCGGGAAAAATCGGGAAAAAAATCGGGAAAAAAATCGGAGAAAATCGGAAAAAAAATTCGGAAAAATTCGGGAAAAATCGGAAAAAAAATCGGAAAAAATCGGAAAAAAAATCGGAAAAAATCGGGAAAATATCGGGAAAAAATCGGGAAAAAAATCGGAGAAAATCGGAAAAAAATCGGGAAAAAAATTCGGAAAAATTCGGGAAAAATCGGAAAAAAATCGGGAAAAATCGGAAAAAAATCGGGAAAAAAATCGGAGAAAATCGGGAAAAATCGGAAAAAAAATCGGAGAAAATCGAAAAAAAATCGGAAAAAATCGGAAAAAAAAATCGGAAAAAATCGGAAAAAATCGGGAAAAAATCGGGAAAAAAATCGGAGAAAATCGGGAAAAATCGGAAAAAAATCGGGAAAAAAATCGGAGAAAATCGGGAAAAATCGGAAAAAAAATCGGAGAAAATCGAAAAAAAATCGGAAAAAATCGGAAAAAAAAATCGGAAAAAATCGGAAAAAATCGGGAAAAATCGGAAAAAAATCGGAAAAAAAAATCGGGAAAAAAATCGGAGAAAATCGGGAAAAATCGGAAAAAAATCGGGAAAAAAATCGGAGAAAATCGGAAAAAAAAATCGGAAAAAATCGGGAAAAAATCGGGAAAAAAATCGGAGAAAATCGAGAAAAATCGGGAAAAAAATCGAAGAATATCGGAAAAAAAATTCGGAAAAAATCGGAAAAAATCGGAAAAAAAATCGGAGAAAATCGGGAAAAATCGGAAAAAAATCGGGAAAAAAATCGGAGAAAATCGGGAAAATCGGGAAAAAAATCGGAAAAAATCGGGAAAAAATCGGGAAAAAAATCGGAGAAAATCGGGAAAAATCGGAAAAAAATCGGGAAAAAAATCGGAGAAAATCGGAAAAAAAATTCGGAAAAAATTGGAAAAAATCGGAAAAAAAATCGGAAAAAATCGGGAAAAAATCGGGAAAAAAATCGGAGAAAATCGGGAAAAATCGGGAAAAAATCGGGAAAAAAATCGGAGAAAATCGGAAAAAAAATCGGAAAAAATCGGAAAAAAAATCGGAAAAAATCGGAAAAAATCGGAGAAAATCGGGAAAAATCGGAAAAAAATCGGGAAAAAAATCGGAGAAAATCGGAAAAAAAATTCGGAAAAATTCGGGAAAAATCGGAAAAAAAATCGGAAAAAATCGGAAAAAAAATCGGAAAAAATCGGAAAAAATCGGAAAAAATCGGAAAAAAAATTCGGAAAAAATCGGAAAAAAAATCGGAAAAAATCGGAAAAAATCGGAAAAAATCGGAAAAAATCGGGAAAAAAATCGGAGAAAATAGGAAAAAAATGCGGAAAAAATCGGAGAAAATAGGAAAAAAAATTCGGAAAAAATCGGGAAAAATCTGAAAAAAATCGGGAAAAAAATCGGAGAAAATCGGGAAAAATCGGGAAAAAATCGGGAAAAAAATCGGAGAAAATCGTGAAAAATCGGGAAAAAAATCGGAGAATATCGGAAAAAAAATTCGGAAAAATTCGGAAAAAATCGGAAAAAATCGGGAAAAAATCGGGAAAAAAATCGGAGAAAATCGGGAAAAATCGGGAAAAAAATCGGGAAAAAAATCGGAGAAAATCGGAAAAAAAATTCGGAAAAATTCGGGAAAAATCGGAAAAAAAATCGGAAAAAATCGGAAAAAAAATCGGAAAAAATCGGGAAAATATCGGGAAAAAATCGGGAAAAAAATCGGAGAAAATCGGAAAAAAATCGGGAAAAAAATTCGGAAAAATTCGGGAAAAATCGGAAAAAAATCGGGAAAAATCGGAAAAAAATCGGGAAAAAAATCGGAGAAAATCGGGAAAAATCGGAAAAAAAATCGGAGAAAATCGAAAAAAAATCGGAAAAAATCGGAAAAAAAAATCGGAAAAAATCGGAAAAAATCGGGAAAAAATCGGGAAAAAAATCGGAGAAAATCGGGAAAAATCGGAAAAAAATCGGGAAAAAAATCGGAGAAAATCGGAAAAAAAATCGGAAAAAAATCGGAGAAAATCGGAAAAAAAATCGGAAAAAAATCGGAAAAAAATCGGAAAAAAATTCGGAAAAATTCGGGAAAAATCGGAAAAAAATCGGGAAAAATCGGAAAAAAATCGGAAAAAAATCGGAGAAAATCGGGAAAAATCGGAAAAAAAATCGGAGAAAATCGGAAAAAAATCGGAAAAAAAAAAAAATCGGAAAAAAAAATCGGAAAAAATCGGAAAAAATCGGGAAAAAATCGGGAAAAAAATCGGAGAAAATCGGGAAAAATCGGAAAAAAATCGGGAAAAAAATCGGAGAAAATCGAGAAAAATCGGGAAAAAAATCGAAGAATATCGGAAAAAAAATTCGGAAAAAATCGGAAAAAATCGGAAAAAAAATCGGAAAAAATCGGAAAAAAAATCGGAAAAAATCGGAAAAAATCGGGAAAAAAATCGGAGAAAATCGGGAAAAATCGGAAAAAAATCGGGAAAAAAATCGGAGAAAATCGGGAAAATCGGGAAAAAAATCGGAAAAAATCGGGAAAAAATCGGGAAAAAAATCGGAGAAAATCGGGAAAAATCGGAAAAAAAATCGGGAAAAAAATCGGAGAAAATCGGAAAAAAAATTCGGAAAAAATTGGAAAAAATCGGGAAAAAAATCGGAAAAAATCGGGAAAAAATCGGGAAAAAAATCGGAGAAAATCGGGAAAAATCGGGAAAAAATCGGGAAAAATCGGAAAAAAATCGGGAAAAAAATCGGAGAAAATCGGGAAAAATCGGAAAAAAAATCGGAGAAAATCGAAAAAAAATCGGAAAAAATCGGAAAAAAAAATCGGAAAAAATCGGAAAAAATCGGGAAAAAATCGGGAAAAAAATCGGAGAAAATCGAAAAAAATTCGGAAAAAATCGGAAAAAAAAATCGGAAAAAATCGGAAAAAATCGGAAAAAATCGGGAAAAAAATCGGAGAAAATCGGGAAAAATCGGAAAAAAATCGGGAAAAAAATCGGAGAAAATCGGAAAAAAAATTCGGAAAAAATCGGAAAAAATCGGGAAAAAAATCGGAGAAAATCGAGAAAAATCGGGAAAAAAATCGAAGAATATCGGAAAAAAAATTCGGAGAAAATCGGGAAAAATCGGAAAAAAATCGGGAAAAAAATCGGAGAAAATCGGGAAAATCGGGAAAAAAATCGGAAAAAATCGGGAAAAAATCGGGAAAAAAATCGGAGAAAATCGGGAAAAATCGGAAAAAAAATCGGGAAAAAAATCGGAGAAAATCGGAAAAAAAATTCGGAAAAAATTGGAAAAAATCGGAAAAAAAATCGGAAAAAATCGGGAAAAAATCGGGAAAAAAATCGGAGAAAATCGGGAAAAATCGGGAAAAAATCGGGAAAAATCGGAAAAAAATCGGAAAAAAATCGGAGAAAATCGGGAAAAATCGGAAAAAAAATCGGAGAAAATCGAAAAAAAATCGGAAAAAATCGGAAAAAAAAATCGGAAAAAATCGGAAAAAATCGGGAAAAAATCGGAAAAAAATCGGAGAAAATCGGGAAAAATCGGAAAAAAATCGGGAAAAAAATCGGAGAAAATCGGAAAAAAAATTCGGAAAAAATCGGGAAAAAAATCGGAGAAAATCGAGAAAAATCGGGAAAAAAATCGAAGAATATCGGAAAAAAAATTCGGAAAAAATCGGAAAAAATCGGAAAAAAAATCGGAAAAAATCGGAAAAAAAATCGGAAAACATCGGGAAAAAATCGGGAAAAAAATCGGAGAAAATCGGGAAAAATCGGAAAAAAATCGGGAAAAAAATCGGAGAAAATCGGGAAAATCGGGAAAAAAATCGGAAAAAATCGGGAAAAAATCGGGAAAAAAATCGGAGAAAATCGGGAAAAATCGGAAAAAAATCGGGAAAAAAATCGGAGAAAATCGGAAAAAAAATTCGGAAAAAATTGGAAAAAATCGGAAAAAAAATCGGAAAAATCGGGAAAAAATCGGGAAAAAAATCGGAGAAAATCGGGAAAAATCGGGAAAAAATCGGGAAAAAAATCGGAGAAAATCGGAAAAAAAATCGGAAAAAATCGGAAAAAAAATCGGAAAAAATCGGAAAAAATCGGAGAAAATCGGGAAAAATCGGAAAAAAATCGGGAAAAAAATCGGAGAAAATCGGAAAAAAAATTCGGAAAAATTCGGGAAAAATCGGAAAAAAAATCGGAAAAAATCGGAAAAAAAAAAAAATCGGAAAAAATCGGAAAAAAAATTCGGAAAAAATCGGAAAAAAAATCGGAAAAAATCGGAAAAAATCGGAAAAAATCGGAAAAAATCGGGAAAAAAATCGGAGAAAATAGGAAAAAAAATGCGGAAAAAATCGGAGAAAATAGGAAAAAAAATTCGGAAAAAATCGGGAAAAATCTGAAAAAAATCGGGAAAAAAATCGGAGAAAATCGGGAAAAATCGGGAAAAAATCGGGAAAAAAATCGGAGAAAATCGTGAAAAATCGGGAAAAAAATCGGAGAATATCGGAAAAAAAATTCGGAAAAAATCGGAAAAAATCGGAAAAAATCGGGAAAAAATCGGGAAAAAAATCGGAGAAAATCGGGAAAAATCGGGAAAAAAATCGGGAAAAAAATCGGAGAAAATCGGAAAAAAAATTCGGAAAAATTCGGGAAAAATCGGAAAAAAAATCGGAAAAAATCGGAAAAAAAATCGGAAAAAAAAAAAATATCGGGAAAAATCGGAAAAAAATCGGAAAAAAATCGGAAAAAAAAAAATCGGAAAAAAAATCGGGAAAAATCGGAAAAAAAATCGGGAAAAATCGGAAAAAAATCGGAAAAAAATCGGAAAAAATCGGGAAAAATCGGAAAAAAATCGGAGAAAATCGAAAAAAAATCGGAAAAAATCGGAAAAAAAAATCGGAAAAAATCGGAAAAAAAAATCGGAAAAAATCGGAAAAAAATCGGAGAAAATCGGGAAAAATCGGAAAAAAATCGGAAAAATCGGAAAAAAAATCGGAAAAAATCGGAAAAAAATCGGGAAAAAAATCGGAAAAATCGGAAAAAAAAAAAATCGGAGAAAATCGGAAAAAAAAAAAATCGGAAAAAATCGGAAAAATCGGAAAAAAATCGGAAAAAATCGGAAAAAATCGGGAAAAATCGGAAAAAAATCGGAAAAAATCGGAAAAAAAAATCGGGAAAAAAATCGGAGAAAATCGGGAAAAATCGGAAAAAAAATCGGGAAAAAAATCGGAGAAAATCGGAAAAAAAATTCGGAAAAAATCGGAAAAAATCGGAAAAAAATCGGAGAAAATCGAAAAAATCGGGAAAAAAATCGAAGAAAATCGGAAAAAAAATTCGGAAAAAATCGGAAAAAATCGGAAAAAAAATCGGAAAAAATCGGAAAAAAAATCGGAAAAAAATCGGAAAAAATCGGGAAAAAATCGGAGAAAATCGGGAAAAATCGGAAAAAAATCGGGAAAAAAATCGGAAAAAATCGGGAAAAAATCGGGAAAAAAATCGGAAAAAATCGGGAAAAAATCGGGAAAAAAATCGGAGAAAATCGGAAAAATCGGAAAAAAATCGGGAAAAAAATCGGAGAAAATCGGGAAAAAAATTCGGAAAAAATTGGAAAAAATCGGAAAAAAAATCGGAAAAAATCGGGAAAAAATCGGGAAAAAAATCGGAGAAAATCGGGAAAAATCGGGAAAAAATCGGGAAAAAAATCGGAGAAAATCGGAAAAAAAATCGGAAAAAATCGGAAAAAAAATCGGAAAAAATCGGAAAAAATCGGAGAAAATCGGGAAAAATCGGAAAAAAATCGGGAAAAAAATCGGAGAAAATCGGAAAAAAAATTCGGAAAAATTCGGGAAAAATCGGAAAAAAAATCGGAAAAAATCGGAAAAAAAATCGGAAAAAATCGGAAAAAAAATTCGGAAAAAATCGGAAAAAAAATCGGAAAAAATCGGAAAAAATCGGAAAAAATCGGAAAAAATCGGGAAAAAAATCGGAGAAAATAGGAAAAAAAATGCGGAAAAAATCGGAGAAAATAGGAAAAAAAATTCGGAAAAAATCGGGAAAAATCTGAAAAAAATCGGGAAAAAAATCGGAGAAAATCGGGAAAAATCGGGAAAAAATCGGGAAAAAAATCGGAGAAAATCGTGAAAAATCGGGAAAAAAATCGGAGAAAATCGGAAAAAAAATTCGGAAAAAATCGGAAAAAATCGGAAAAAAATCGGGAAAAAATCGGGAAAAAAATCGGAGAAAATCGGGAAAAATCGGAAAAAAATCGGGAAAAAAATCGGAGAAAATCGGAAAAAAAATTCGGAAAAAATCGGAAAAAATCGGAAAAAAAATCGGAAAAAATCGGAAAAAAAATCGGAAAAAAAAAAAATATCGGGAGAAAATCGGAAAAAAATCGGGAAAAAAATTCGGAAAAATTCGGGAAAAATCGGAAAAAAAATCGGGAAAAATCGGAAAAAAATCGGGAAAAAAATCGGAGAAAATCGGGAAAAATCGGAAAAAAAATCGGAGAAAATCGAAAAAAAATCGGAAAAAATCGGAAAAAAAAATCGGAAAAAATCGGAAAAAATCGGGAAAAAATCGGGAAAAAAATCGGAGAAAATCGGGAAAAATCGGAAAAAAATCGGGAAAAAAATCGGAGAAAATCGGGAAAAATCGGAAAAAAAATCGGAGAAAATCGAAAAAAAATCGGAAAAAATCGGAAAAAAAAAATCGGAAAAAATCGGAAAAAATCGGAAAAAATCGGAAAAAAATCGGAAAAAATCGGAAAAAAAAATCGGGAAAAAAATCGGAGAAAATCGGGAAAAATCGGAAAAAAATCGGGAAAAAAATCGGAGAAAATCGGAAAAAAAAATCGGAAAAAATCGGGAAAAAATCGGGAAAAAAATCGGAGAAAATCGAGAAAAATCGGGAAAAAAATCGAAGAATATCGGAAAAAAAATTCGGAAAAAATCGGAAAAAATCGGAAAAAAAATCGGAAAAAATCGGAAAAAAAATCGGAAAACATCGGGAAAAAATCGGGAAAAAAATCGGAGAAAATCGGGAAAAATCGGAAAAAAATCGGGAAAAAAATCGGAGAAAATCGGGAAAATCGGGAAAAAAATCGGAAAAAATCGGGAAAAAATCGGGAAAAAAATCGGAGAAAATCGGGAAAAATCGGAAAAAAATCGGGAAAAAAATCGGAGAAAATCGGAAAAAAAATTCGGAAAAAATTGGAAAAAATCGGAAAAAAAATCGGAAAAATCGGGAAAAAATCGGGAAAAAAATCGGAGAAAATCGGGAAAAATCGGGAAAAAATCGGGAAAAAAATCGGAGAAAATCGGAAAAAAAATCGGAAAAAATCGGAAAAAAAATCGGAAAAAATCGGAAAAAATCGGAGAAAATCGGGAAAAATCGGAAAAAAATCGGGAAAAAAATCGGAGAAAATCGGAAGAAAAATTCGGAAAAATTCGGGAAAAATCGGAAAAAAAATCGGAAAAAATCGGAAAAAAAAAAAATCGGAAAAAATCGGAAAAAAAATTCGGAAAAAATCGGAAAAAAAATCGGAAAAAATCGGAAAAAATCGGAAAAAATCGGAAAAAATCGGGAAAAAAATCGGAGAAAATAGGAAAAAAAATGCGGAAAAAATCGGAGAAAATCGGAAAAAAAATTCGGAAAAAATCGGGAAAAATCTGAAAAAAATCGGGAAAAAAATCGGAGAAAATCGGGAAAAATCGGGAAAAAATCGGGAAAAAAATCGGAGAAAATCGTGAAAAATCGGAAAAAAAATCGGAGAAAATCGGAAAAAAAATTCGGAAAAAATCGGAAAAAATCGGAAAAAATCGGAAAAAATCGGGAAAAAAATCGGAGAAAATCGGGAAAAATCGGGAAAAAAATCGGAAAAAAATCGGAAAAATCGGAAAAAAAATTCGGAAAAATTCGGGAAAAATCGGAAAAAAAATCGGAAAAAATCGGAAAAAAAATCGGAAAAAAAAAAAAATCGGAAAAATCGGAAAAAAATCGGGAAAAAAATCGGAAAAATTCGGGAAAAATCGGAAAAAAAATCGGGAAAAATCGGAAAAAAATCGGGAAAAAAATCGGAGAAAATCGGGAAAAATCGGAAAAAAAATCGGAGAAAATCGAAAAAAAAAAAAATCGGAAAAAATCGGAAAAAAAAATCGGATAAAATCGGAAAAAATCGGAAAAAAATCGGGAAAAAAATCGGAGAAAATCGGGAAAAATCGGAAAAAAATCGGGAAAAAAATCGGAGAAAATCGGGAAAAATCGGAAAAAAAATCGGAAAAATCGGAAAAAAAATCGGAAAAAATCGGAAAAAAAAAAAAAATCGGAAAAAATCGGAAAAAATCGGAAAAATCGGAAAAAAATCGGAAAAAATCGGAAAAAAAAATCGGGAAAAAAATCGGAGAAAATCGGGAAAAATCGGAAAAAAAAAAAAATCGGGAAAAAAATCGGAGAAAATCGGAAAAAAAAATCGGAAAAAAAATCGGAAAAAATCGGAAAAAAATCGGAAAAATCGGGAAAAATCGGGAAAAAAATCGGAGAAAAATCGGAAAAAAAATTCGGAAAAAATCGGAAAAAATCGGAAAAAAAATCGGAAAAAATCGGAAAAAAAATCGGAAAACATCGGGAAAAAATCGGGAAAAAAATCGGAGAAAATCGGGAAAAATCGGAAAAAAATCGGGAAAAAAATCGGAGAAAATCGGGAAAATCGGGAAAAAAATCGGAAAAAATCGGGAAAAAATCGGGAAAAAAATCGGAGAAAATCGGGAAAAATCGGAAAAAAATCGGGAAAAAAATCGGAGAAAATCGGAAAAAAAATTCGGAAAAAATTGGAAAAAATCGGAAAAAAAATCGGAAAAAATCGGGAAAAAATCGGGAAAAAAATCGGAGAAAATCGGGAAAAATCGGGAAAAAATCGGAAAAAAATCGGAGAAAATCGGAAAAAAAATCGGAAAAAATCGGAAAAAAAATCGGAAAAAATCGGAAAAAAAATCGGAAAAATCGGGAAAAATCGGAAAAAAATCGGGAAAAAAATCGGAGAAAATCGGAAAAAAAATTCGGAAAAATTCGGGAAAAATCGGAAAAAAAATCGGAAAAAATCGGAAAAAAAATCGGAAAAAATCGGAAAAAAAATTCGGAAAAAATCGGAAAAAAAATCGGAAAAAATCGGAAAAAAAATCGGAAAAAATCGGAAAAAATCGGAAAAAAATCGGAAAAAAATCGGAGAAAATCGGAAAAAAAATGCGGAAAAAATCGGAGAAAATCGGAAAAAAAATTCGGAAAAAATCGGGAAAAATCGGAAAAAATCGGAAAAAAATCGGAAAAATCGGGGAAAATCGGGAAAAAATCGGGAAAAAAATCGGAGAAAATCGGAAAAAAATCGGGAAAAAAATCGGAGAAAATCGGAAAAAAAATTCGGAAAAAATCGGAAAAAATCGGAAAAAATCGGAAAAAATCGGAAAAAAAATCGGAAAAATCGGGAAAAATCGGAAAAAAAAAAAATCGGAAAAAAATCGGAAAAAATCGGAAAAAAAATCGGAAAAAAATCGGAAAAATCGGAAAAAAAATCGGAAAAAATCGGAAAAAAAATCGGAAAAAAAAAAAAAATCGGGAAAAAAATCGGAAAAAAATCGGGAAAAAAATCGGAAAAATCGGGAAAAATCGGAAAAAAAATCGGGAAAAATCGGAAAAAAATCGGGAAAAAAATCGGAGAAAATCGGGAAAAATCGGAAAAAAAATCGGAGAAAATCGAAAAAAAATCGGAAAAAATCGGAAAAAAAAATCGGAAAAAATCGGAAAAAATCGGGAAAAAATCGGGAAAAAAATCGGAGAAAATCGGGAAAAATCGGAAAAAAATCGGGAAAAAAATCGGAGAAAAAATCGGAAAAAAAATCGGAGAAAATCGGGAAAAAAAAAAAAAAATCGGAAAAAATCGGAAAAAAAAATCGGAAAAAATCGGAAAAAATCGGAATATCGGAAAAAAAATTCGGAAAAAATCGGAAAAAATCGGAAAAAAAATCGGAAAAAAAATCGGAAAACATCGGAAAAAAATCGGAAAAAATCGGGAAAAATCGGAAAAAAATCGGGAAAAAAATCGGAAAAATCGGAAAAAAAAAAAATCGGAAAAAATCGGAAAAAATCGGGAAAAAAAAAAAAAATCGGAAAAAAAAATCGGGAGGAAAAAAAATCGGAAAAAAATCGGAAAAAAATCGGAAAAAAAATCGGAAAAAATCGGAAAAAATTGGAAAAAATCGGAAAAAAAATCGGAGAAAATCGGAAAAAAAAAAAAATCGGAAAAAATCGGAAAAAATCGGGAAAAAAATCGGAGAAAATCGGGAAAAATCGGAAAAAAATCGGGAAAAAAATCGGAAAAAAATCGGAAAAAAAAAAATCGGAAAAAATCGAAAAAAATCGGAAAAAAATCGGAAAAAATCGGAAAAAAAATCGGAAAAAATCGGAAAAAATCGGAAAAAAAATCGGGAAAAAAAAAAAAATCGGAGAAAATCGGAAAAAAAATCGGAAAAAAATCGGAGAAAATCGGAAAAAAAATCGGAAAAAAAAAAAAAATCGGAAAAATCGGGAAAAATCGGAAAAAAATCGGAAAAAAATCGGAAAAATCGGAAAAAAAATTCGGAAAAATTCGGAAAAATCGGAAAAAAAATCGGAAAAAATCGGAAAAAAAATCGGAAAAAATCGGAAAAAAAATTCGGAAAAAATCGGAAAAAAAATCGGAAAAAATCGGAAAAAATCGGAAAAAATCGGAAAAAATCGGGAAAAAAATCGGAGAAAATAGGAAAAAAAATGCGGAAAAAATCGGAGAAAATAGGAAAAAAAATTCGGAAAAAATCGGGAAAAATCTGAAAAAAATCGGGAAAAAAATCGGAGAAAATCGGGAAAAATCGGGAAAAAATCGGGAAAAAAATCGGAGAAAATCGTGAAAAATCGGGAAAAAAATCGGAGAATATCGGAAAAAAAATTCGGAAAAATTCGGAAAAAATCGGAAAAAATCGGGAAAAAATCGGGAAAAAAATCGGAGAAAATCGGGAAAAATCGGGAAAAAAATCGGGAAAAAAATCGGAGAAAATCGGAAAAAAAATTCGGAAAAATTCGGGAAAAATCGGAAAAAAAATCGGAAAAAATCGGAAAAAAAATCGGAAAAAATCGGGAAAATATCGGGAAAAAATCGGGAAAAAAATCGGAGAAAATCGGAAAAAAATCGGGAAAAAAATTCGGAAAAATTCGGGAAAAATCGGAAAAAAAATCGGGAAAAATCGGAAAAAATTCGGGAAAAAAATCGGAGAAAATCGGGAAAAATCGGAAAAAAAATCGGAGAAAATCGAAAAAAAATCGGAAAAAATCGGGAAAAAATCGGGAAAAAAATCGGAGAAAATCGGGAAAAATCGGAAAAAAATCGGGAAAAAAATCGGAGAAAATCGGGAAAAATCGGAAAAAAATCGGGAAAAAAATCAGAGAAAATCGGGAAAATCGGGAAAAAAATCGGAAAAAATCGGGAAAAAATCGGGAAAAAAATCGGAGAAAATCGGGAAAAATCGGAAAAAAAATCGGGAAAAAAATCGGAGAAAATCGGAAAAAAAATTCGGAAAAAATTGGAAAAAATCGGAAAAAAAATCGGAAAAAATCGGGAAAAAATCGGAAAAAAAAAAATCGGAGAAAATCGGGAAAAATCGGAAAAAATCGGGAAAAAAATCGGAAAAAAATCGGAAAAAAATCGGAGAAAATCGGGAAAAAAAATCGGAAAAAAAATCGGAGAAAATCGAAAAAAAATCGGAAAAAATCGGAAAAAAAAATCGGAAAAAATCGGAAAAAATCGGGAAAAAATCGGGAAAAAAATCGGAGAAAATCGAAAAAAAATCGGAAAAAATCGGAAAAAAAAATCGGAAAAAATCGGAAAAAATCGGGAAAAAATCGGGAAAAAAATCGGAGAAAATCGGGAAAAATCGGGAAAAAATCGGGAAAAAAATCGGAAAAAAATCGGGAAAAAAATCGGAGAAAATCGGGAAAAATCGGAAAAAAAATCGGAGAAAATCGAAAAAAAATCGGAAAAAATCGGAAAAAAAAATCGGAAAAAATCGGAAAAAATCGGGAAAAAATCGGAAAAAAATCGGAGAAAATCGAAAAAAATTCGGAAAAAATCGGAAAAAAAAATCGGAAAAAATCGGAAAAAATCGGGAAAAAATCGGAAAAAAATCGGAAAAAAAATCGGAAAAAATCGAAAATCGGGAAAAATCGGAAAAAAATCGGAAAAAAATCGGAAAAATCGGAAAAAAAATTCGGAAAAAATCGGGAAAAAATCGGAAAAAAATCGGAGAAAATCGAGAAAAATCGGGAAAAAAATCGAAGAATATCGGAAAAAAAATTCGGAAAAAATCGGAAAAAATCGGAAAAAAAATCGGAAAAAATCGGAAAAAAAATCGGAAAACATCGGGAAAAAATCGGGAAAAAAATCGGAGAAAATCGGGAAAAATCGGAAAAAAATCGGAGAAAATCGGAAAAAAATCGAAAAAAATCGGAAAAAAAATCGGAAAAAATCGGGAAAAAATCGGGAAAAAAATCGGAGAAAATCGGGAAAAATCGGAAAAAAATCGGGAAAAAAATCGGAGAAAATCGGAAAAAAAATTCGGAAAAAATCGGGAAAAAAATCGGAGAAAATCGAGAAAAATCGGGAAAAAAATCGAAGAATATCGGAAAAAAAATTCGGAAAAAATCGGAAAAAATCGGAAAAAAAATCGGAAAAAATCGGAAAAAAAATCGGAAAAATCGGGAAAAAATCGGGAAAAAAATCGGAGAAAATCGGGAAAAATCGGAAAAAAATCGGGAAAAAAATCGGAGAAAATCGGGAAAATCGGGAAAAAAATCGGAAAAAATCGGGAAAAAATCGGGAAAAAAATCGGAGAAAATCGGGAAAAATCGGAAAAAAATCGGGAAAAAAATCGGAGAAAATCGGAAAAAAAATTCGGAAAAAATTGGAAAAAATCGGAAAAAAAATCGGAAAAAATCGGGAAAAAATCGGGAAAAAAATCGGAGAAAATCGGGAAAAATCGGGAAAAAATCGGGAAAAAAATCGGAGAAAATCGGAAAAAAAATCGGAAAAAATCGGAAAAAAAATCGGAAAAAATCGGAAAAAATCGGAGAAAATCGGGAAAAATCGGAAAAAAATCGGGAAAAAAATCGGAGAAAATCGGAAAAAAAATTCGGAAAAATTCGGGAAAAATCGGAAAAAAAATCGGAAAAAATCGGAAAAAAAATCGGAAAAAATCGGAAAAAATCGGAAAAAATCGGAAAAAAAATTCGGAAAAAATCGGAAAAAAAATCGGAAAAAATCGGAAAAAATCGGAAAAAATCGGAAAAAATCGGGAAAAAAATCGGAGAAAATAGGAAAAAAAATGCGGAAAAAATCGGAGAAAATAGGAAAAAAAATTCGGAAAAAATCGGGAAAAATCTGAAAAAAATCGGGAAAAAAATCGGAGAAAATCGGGAAAAATCGGGAAAAAATCGGGAAAAAAATCGGAGAAAATCGTGAAAAATCGGGAAAAAAATCGGAGAATATCGGAAAAAAAATTCGGAAAAAATCGGAAAAAATCGGAAAAAATCGGGAAAAAATCGGGAAAAAAATCGGAGAAAATCGGGAAAAATCGGGAAAAAAATCGGGAAAAAAATCGGAGAAAATCGGAAAAAAAATTCGGAAAAATTCGGGAAAAATCGGAAAAAAAATCGGAAAAAATCGGAAAAAAAATCGGAAAAAAAAAAAAATATCGGGAGAAAATCGGAAAAAAATCGGGAAAAAAATTCGGAAAAATTCGGGAAAAATCGGAAAAAAAATCGGGAAAAATCGGAAAAAAATCGGGAAAAAAATCGGAGAAAATCGGGAAAAATCGGAAAAAAAATCGGAGAAAATCGAAAAAAAATCGGAAAAAATCGGGAAAAAATCGGGAAAAAAATCGGAGAAAATCGAAAAAAATTCGGAAAAAATCGGAAAAAAAAATCGGAAAAAATCGGAAAAAATCGGGAAAAAATCGGGAAAAAAATCGGAGAAAATCGGGAAAAATCGGAAAAAAATCGGGAAAAAAATCGGAGAAAATCGGAAAAAAAATTCGGAAAAAATCGGGAAAAAATCGGGAAAAAAATCGGAGAAAATCGAGAAAAATCGGGAAAAAAATCGAAGAATATCGGAAAAAAAATTCGGAAAAAATCGGAAAAAATCGGAAAAAAAATCGGAAAAAATCGGAAAAAAAATCGGAAAAAATCGGGAAAAAAAATCGGAAAACATCGAAAAAAAAAAATCGGAGAAAATCGGGAAAAATCGGAAAAAAATCGGGAAAAAAATCGGAGAAAATCGGGAAAATCGGGAAAAAAATCGGAAAAAATCGGGAAAAAATCGGGAAAAAAATCGGAGAAAATCGGGAAAAATCGGAAAAAAAATCGGGAAAAAAATTCGGAGAAAATCGGAAAAAAAATTCGGAAAAAATTGGAAAAAATCGGAAAAAAAATCGGAAAAAATCGGGAAAAAATCGGGAAAAAAATCGGAGAAAATCGGGAAAAATCGGGAAAAAATCGGGAAAAATCGGAAAAAAATCGGGAAAAAAATCGGAGAAAATCGGGAAAAATCGGAAAAAAAATCGGAGAAAATCGAAAAAAAATCGGAAAAAATCGGAAAAAAAAATCGGAAAAAATCGGAAAAAATCGGAAAAAATCGGGAAAAAAATCGGAGAAAATCGGGAAAAATCGGAAAAAAATCGGGAAAAAAATCGGAGAAAATCGGAAAAAAAATTCGGAAAAAATCGGGAAAAAAATCGGAGAAAATCGAGAAAAATCGGGAAAAAAATCGAAGAATATCGGAAAAAAAATTCGGAAAAAATCGGAAAAAATCGGAAAAAAAATCGGAAAAAATCGGAAAAAAAATCGGAAAACATCGGGAAAAAATCGGGAAAAAAATCGGAGAAAATCGGGAAAAATCGGAAAAAAATCGGGAAAAAAATCGGAGAAAATCGGGAAAATCGGGAAAAAAATCGGAAAAAATCGGGAAAAAATCGGGAAAAAAATCGGAGAAAATCGGGAAAAATCGGAAAAAAATCGGGAAAAAAATCGGAGAAAATCGGAAAAAAAATTCGGAAAAAATTGGAAAAAATCGGAAAAAAAATCGGAAAAAAAAAAAAATATCGGGAGAAAATCGGAAAAAAATCGGGAAAAAAATTCGGAAAAATTCGGGAAAAATCGGAAAAAAAATCGGGAAAAATCGGAAAAAAATCGGGAAAAAAATCGGAGAAAATCGGGAAAAATCGGAAAAAAAATCGGAGAAAATCGAAAAAAAATCGGAAAAAATCGGGAAAAAATCGGGAAAAAAATCGGAGAAAATCGAAAAAAATTCGGAAAAAATCGGAAAAAAAAATCGGAAAAAATCGGAAAAAATCGGGAAAAAATCGGGAAAAAAATCGGAGAAAATCGGGAAAAATCGGAAAAAAATCGGGAAAAAAATCGGAGAAAATCGGAAAAAAAATTCGGAAAAAATCGGGAAAAAATCGGGAAAAAAATCGGAGAAAATCGAGAAAAATCGGGAAAAAAATCGAAGAATATCGGAAAAAAAATTCGGAAAAAATCGGAAAAAATCGGAAAAAAAATCGGAAAAAATCGGAAAAAAAATCGGAAAACATCGGGAAAAAATCGGGAAAAAAATCGGAGAAAATCGGGAAAAATCGGAAAAAAATCGGGAAAAAAATCGGAGAAAATCGGGAAAATCGGGAAAAAAATCGGAAAAAATCGGGAAAAAATCGGGAAAAAAATCGGAGAAAATCGGGAAAAATCGGAAAAAAATCGGGAAAAAAATCGGAGAAAATCGGAAAAAAAATTCGGAAAAAATTGGAAAAAATCGGAAAAAAAATCGGAAAAAATCGGGAAAAAATCGGGAAAAAAATCGGAGAAAATCGGGAAAAATCGGAAAAAATCGGGAAAAATCGGAAAAAAATCGGGAAAAAAATCGGAAAAATCGGGAAAAATCGGAAAAAAAAAAAATCGGAGAAAATCGAAAAAAAATCGGAAAAAATCGGAAAAAAAAATCGGAAAAAATCGGAAAAAATCGGAAAAAAAAAATCGGAAAAAAATCGGAGAAAATCGGGAAAAATCGGAAAAAAATCGGGAAAAAAATCGGAGAAAATCGGAAAAAAAATCGGAAAAAAAATCGGAAAAAATCGGGAAAAAATCGGAGAAAATCGGGAAAAAATCGGGAAAAAAATCGAAGAATATCGGAAAAAAAATTCGGAAAAAATCGGAAAAAATCGGAAAAAAAATCGGAAAAAATCGGAAAAAAAATCGGAAAACATCGGAAAAAAATCGGGAAAAAAATCGGAGAAAATCGGGAAAAATCGGAAAAAAATCGGGAAAAAAATCGGAGAAAATCGGGAAAATCGGGAAAAAAATCGGAAAAAATCGGGAAAAAATCGGAAAAAAATCGGAGAAAATCGGGAAAAATCGGAAAAAAATCGGGAAAAAAATCGGAGAAAATCGGAAAAAAAAAAAAATTCGGAAAAAATCGGAAAAAAAATCGGAAAAAAAAAAAATCGGAAAAAAAAAAAAAAATCGGGAAAAATCGGAAAAAAATCGGGAAAAAAATCGGAAAAAAAATCGGAAAAATCGGAAAAAAAATCGGGAAAAAAATCGGAAAAAAAATCGGAAAAAAATCGGAGAAAATCGGGAAAAATCGGAAAAAAAAAAATCGGAAAAAATCGGAAAAAAATCGGAAAAAATCGGGAAAAAATCGGAAAAAAATCGGAGAAAATCGAAAAAAATTCGGAAAAAATCGGAAAAAAAAATCGGAAAAAATCGGAAAAAATCGGGAAAAAATCGGGAAAAAAATCGGAGAAAATCGGGAAAAATCGGAAAAAAATCGGGAAAAAAATCGGAGAAAATCGGAAAAAAAATTCGGAAAAAATCGGGAAAAAATCGGGAAAAAAATCGGAGAAAATCGAGAAAAATCGGGAAAAAAATCGAAGAATATCGGAAAAAAAATTCGGAAAAAATCGGAAAAAATCGGAAAAAAAATCGGAAAAAATCGGAAAAAAAATCGGAAAACATCGGGAAAAAATCGGGAAAAAAATCGGAGAAAATCGGGAAAAATCGGAAAAAAATCGGGAAAAAAATCGGAGAAAATCGGGAAAATCGGGAAAAAAATCGGAAAAAATCGGGAAAAAATCGGGAAAAAAATCGGAGAAAATCGGGAAAAATCGGAAAAAAAATCGGGAAAAAAATTCGGAGAAAATCGGAAAAAAAATTCGGAAAAAATTGGAAAAAATCGGAAAAAAAATCGGAAAAAATCGGGAAAAAATCGGGAAAAAAATCGGAGAAAATCGGGAAAAATCGGGAAAAAATCGGGAAAAATCGGAAAAAAATCGGAAAAAAATCGGAGAAAATCGGAAAAAAAAAAAAATCGGAAAAAAAATCGGAAAAAATCGGAAAAAATCGGAAAAAATCGGAAAAAAAAAAAATCGGAAAAAATCGGAAAAAATCGGAAAAAAAATCGGAAAAAATCGGAAAAAAATCGGAAAAAATCGGAAAAAAAAATCGGAAAAAATCGGAAAAAAAAAAAAATCGGAAAAAATCGGAAAAAAAATCGGAAAAAAAAAATCGGAAAAAAATCGGAAAAAAATCGGAGAAAATCGGAAAAAAAATCGGAAAAAATCGGAAAAAAATCGGAGAAAATCGGAAAAAATCGGAAAAAAATCGGAAAAAAAAAAAAATCGGAAAAAATCGGAAAAAATCGGAAAAAAAATCGGAAAAAATCGGAAAAAAAATCGGAAAACATCGGGAAAAAATCGGGAAAAAAATCGGAGAAAATCGGGAAAAATCGGAAAAAAATCGGAAAAAAATCGGAGAAAATCGGGAAAATCGGGAAAAAAATCGGAAAAAATCGGGAAAAAATCGGGAAAAAAATCGGAGAAAATCGGGAAAAATCGGAAAAAAATCGGGAAAAAAATCGGAGAAAATCGGAAAAAAAATTCGGAAAAAATCGGAAAAAATCGGAAAAAAAATCGGAAAAAATCGGAAAAAATCGGGAAAAAAATCGGAGAAAATCGGGAAAAATCGGGAAAAAATCGGGAAAAAAATCGGAGAAAATCGGGAAAAATCGGAAAAAAATCGGGAAAAAAATCGGAGAAAATCGGAAAAAAAATTCGGAAAAAATCGGGAAAAAATCGGAAAAAAATCGGAGAAAATCGAGAAAAATCGGAAAAAAAATCGGAAGAATATCGGAAAAAAAATTCGGAAAAAATCGGAAAAAATCGGAAAAAAAATCGGAAAAAATCGGAAAAAAAATCGGAAAAAATCGGGAAAAAATCGGAAAAAAATCGGAGAAAATCGGGAAAAATCGGAAAAAAATCGGGAAAAAAATCGGAGAAAATCGGGAAAATCGGGAAAAAAATCGGAAAAAATCGGAAAAAATCGGGAAAAAAATCGGAAAAATCGGGAAAAATCGGAAAAAAAATCGGGAAAAAAATCGGAGAAAATCGGAAAAAAAATTCGGAAAAAATTGGAAAAAATCGGAAAAAAAATCGGAAAAAATCGGAAAAAATCGGGAAAAAAATCGGAAAAATCGGGAAAAATCGGGAAAAAATCGGGAAAAATCGGAAAAAAATCGGGAAAAAAATCGGAAAAATCGGAAAAAAATCGGAAAAAAAATCGGATAAAATCGAAAAAAAATCGGAAAAAATCGGAAAAAAAAATCGGAAAAAATCGGAAAAAATCGGGAAAAAATCGGGAAAAAAATCGGAGAAAATCGGGAAAAATCGGAAAAAAATCGGGAAAAAAATCGGAGAAAATCGGAAAAAAAATTCGGAAAAAATCGGAAAAAATCGGAAAAAAAATCGGAAAAAATCGGAAAAAATCGGGAAAAAAATCGGAGAAAATCGGGAAAAATCGGGAAAAAATCGGGAAAAAAATCGGAGAAAATCGGGAAAAATCGGAAAAAAATCGGGAAAAAAATCGGAGAAAATCGGAAAAAAAATTCGGAAAAAATCGGGAAAAAATCGGGAAAAAAATCGGAGAAAATCGAGAAAAATCGGGAAAAAAATCGAAGAATATCGGAAAAAAAATTCGGAAAAAATCGGAAAAAATCGGAAAAAAAATCGGAAAAAATCGGAAAAAAAATCGGAAAACATCGGGAAAAAATCGGGAAAAAAATCGGAGAAAATCGGGAAAAATCGGAAAAAAATCGGGAAAAAAATCGGAGAAAATCGGGAAAATCGGGAAAAAAATCGGAAAAAATCGGAAAAAATCGGGAAAAAAATCGGAGAAAATCGGGAAAAATCGGAAAAAAAATCGGGAAAAAAATTCGGAGAAAATCGGAAAAAAAATTCGGAAAAAATTGGAAAAAATCGGAAAAAAAATCGGAAAAAATCGAGAAAAAATCGAAAAAATCGGAAAAAAATCGGAGAAAATCGGGAAAAATCGGAAAAAAATCGGGAAAAAAATCGGAAAAAAATCGGGAAAAAAATCGGAGAAAATCGGGAAAAATCGGAAAAAAAATCGGAGAAAATCGAAAAAAAATCGGAAAAAATCGGAAAAAAAAATCGGAAAAAATCGGAAAAAATCGGGAAAAAATCGGGAAAAAAATCGGAGAAAATCGGGAAAAATCGGAAAAAAATCGGGAAAAAAATCGGAGAAAATCGGAAAAAAAATTCGGAAAAAATCGGGAAAAAAATCGGAGAAAATCGAGAAAAATCGGGAAAAAAATCGAAGAATATCGGAAAAAAAATTCGGAAAAAATCGGAAAAAATCGGAAAAAAAATCGGAAAAAATCGGAAAAAAAATCGGAAAAAATCGGAAAAAATCGGGAAAAAAATCGGAGAAAATCGGGAAAAATCGGAAAAAAATCGGGAAAAAAATCGGAGAAAATCGGGAAAATCGGGAAAAAAATCGGAAAAAATCGGGAAAAAATCGGGAAAAAAATCGGAGAAAATCGGGAAAAATCGGAAAAAAATCGGGAAAAAAATCGGAGAAAATCGGAAAAAAAATTCGGAAAAAATTGGAAAAAATCGGAAAAAAAATCGGAAAAAAAAAAAAAATCGGAAAAAAAATCGGAAAAAAATCGGGAAAAAAATCGGAGAAAATCGGGAAAAATCGGAAAAAAAATCGGAAAAAATCGGAAAAAAAAAAAAAAATCGGAAAAAATCGGGAAAAAATCGGGAAAAAAATCGGAGAAAATCGAAAAAAATTCGGAAAAAATCGGAAAAAAAAATCGGAAAAAATCGGAAAAAATCGGAAAAAATCGGGAAAAAAATCGGAAAAAAATCGGGAAAAAATCGGGAAAAAAATCGGAAAAAAAAAATCGGAAAAAAATCGGAAAAAAAATTCGGAAAAAATTGGAAAAAATCGGAAAAAAAATCGGAAAAAAAAAAAAAATCGGGAGAAAATCGTGAAAAAAAATCGAAAATCGAAAAAAATCGGGAAAAAAATCGGAAAAATTCGGGAAAAATCGGAAAAAAAATCGGGAAAAATCGGAAAAAAATCGGGAAAAAAATCGGAGAAAATCGGGAAAAATCGGAAAAAAAATCGGAGAAAATCGAAAAAAAATCGGAAAAAATCGGGAAAAAATCGGGAAAAAAATCGGAGAAAATCGAAAAAAATTCGGAAAAAATCGGAAAAAAAAATCGGAAAAAATCGGAAAAAATCGGGAAAAAATCGGGAAAAAAATCGGAGAAAATCGGGAAAAATCGGAAAAAAATCGGGAAAAAAATCGGAGAAAATCGGAAAAAAAAAAAATCGGAAAAAATCGGAAAAAAAAATCGGAAAAAATCGGGAAAAAAATCGGAGAAAATCGAGAAAAATCGGGAAAAAAATCGAAGAATATCGGAAAAAAAATTCGGAAAAAATCGGAAAAAATCGGAAAAAAAATCGGAAAAAATCGGAAAAAAAATCGGAAAACATCGGGAAAAAATCGGTAAAAAAATCGGAGAAAATCGGGAAAAATCGGAAAAAAATCGGGAAAAAAATCGGAGAAAATCGGGAAAATCGGGAAAAAAATCGGGAAAAAATCGGGAAAAAAATCGGAGAAAATCGGGAAAAATCGGAAAAAAATCGGGAAAAAAATCGGAGAAAATCGGAAAAAAAATTCGGAAAAAATTGGAAAAAATCGGAAAAAAAATCGGAAAAAATCGGGAAAAAATCGGGAAAAAAATCGGAGAAAATCGGGAAAAATCGGGAAAAAATCGGGAAAAAAATCGGAGAAAATCGGAAAAAAAATCGGAAAAAATCGGAAAAAAAATCGGAAAAAATCGGAAAAAATCGGAGAAAATCGGGAAAAATCGGAAAAAAATCGGGAAAAAAATCGGAGAAAATCGGAAAAAAAATTCGGAAAAATTCGGGAAAAATCGGAAAAAAAATCGGAAAAAATCGGAAAAAAAATCGGAAAAAATCGGAAAAAATCGGAAAAAATCGGAAAAAAAATTCGGAAAAAATCGGAAAAAAAATCGGAAAAAATCGGAAAAAATCGGAAAAAATCGGAAAAAATCGGGAAAAAAATCGGAGAAAATAGGAAAAAAAATGCGGAAAAAATCGGAGAAAATAGGAAAAAAAATTCGGAAAAAATCGGGAAAAATCTGAAAAAAATCGGGAAAAAAATCGGAGAAAATCGGGAAAAATCGGGAAAAAATCGGGAAAAAAATCGGAGAAAATCGTGAAAAATCGGGAAAAAAATCGGAGAATATCGGAAAAAAAATTCGGAAAAAATCGGAAAAAATCGGAAAAAATCGGGAAAAAATCGGGAAAAAAATCGGAGAAAATCGGGAAAAATCGGGAAAAAAATCGGGAAAAAAATCGGAGAAAATCGGAAAAAAAATTCGGAAAAATTCGGGAAAAATCGGAAAAAAAATCGGAAAAAATCGGAAAAAAAATCGGAAAAAATCGGGAAAATATCGGGAAAAAAAAAAATCGGGAAAAAAATCGGAGAAAATCGGAAAAAAATCGGGAAAAAAATTCGGAAAAATTCGGGAAAAATCGGAAAAAAAATCGGAAAAAATCGGAAAAAAATCGGGAAAAAAATCGGAGAAAATCGGGAAAAAAAATCGGAAAAAAAATCGGAAAAAATCGGAAAAAAAATCGGAAAAAATCGGAAAAAAAAATCGGAAAAAATCGGAAAAAATCGGGAAAAAATCGGGAAAAAAATCGGAGAAAATCGGAAAAATCGGAAAAAAATCGGAAAAAAATCGGAGAAAATCGGAAAAAAATTCGGAAAAAATCGGAAAAAATCGGGAAAAAAATCGGAGAAAATCGAGAAAAATCGGGAAAAAAATCGAAGAATATCGGAAAAAAAATTCGGAAAAAATCGGAAAAAATCGGAAAAAAAATCGGAAAAAATCGGAAAAAAAATCGGAAAACATCGGGAAAAAATCGGGAAAAAAATCGGAGAAAATCGGGAAAAATCGGAAAAAAATCGGGAAAAAAATCGGAGAAAATCGGGAAAAAAAAAAATCGGAAAAAAATCGGAAAAAAAAAATCGGAAAAAAAAAAAAATCGGAGAAAATCGGAAAAAAAATTCGGAAAAAATTGGAAAAAATCGGAAAAAAAATCGGAAAAAATCGGAAAAAATCGGGAAAAAAATCGGAGAAAAAAAAAAAATCGGAAAAAATCGGAAAAAAAATCGGAAAAAATCGGAAAAAATCGGAAAAAAAAAATCGGAAAAAATCGGAAAAAATCGGGAAAAAAATCGGAAAAAATCGGAAAAAAAAAAAAAATCGGAAAAAATCGGAAAAAAAATCGGAAAAAATCGGAAAAAAAATCGGAAAAAATCGGGAAAAAAATCGGAAAAAAAAAATCGGGAAAAAAATCGAAGAATCGGAAAAAAAATTCGGAAAAAATCGGAAAAAATCGGAAAAAAAATCGGAAAAAATCGGAAAAAAAATCGGAAAACATCGGGAAAAAATCGGGAAAAAAATCGGAGAAAATCGGGAAAAATCGGAAAAAAATCGGGAAAAAAATCGGAGAAAATCGGGAAAATCGGGAAAAAAATCGGAAAAAATCGGGAAAAAATCGGGAAAAAAATCGGAGAAAATCGGGAAAAATCGGAAAAAAATCGGGAAAAAAATCGGAGAAAATCGGAAAAAAAATTCGGAAAAAATTGGAAAAAATCGGAAAAAAAATCGGAAAAAATCGGGAAAAAATCGGGAAAAAAATCGGAGAAAATCGGGAAAAATCGGGAAAAAATCGGGAAAAAAATCGGAGAAAATCGGGAAAAATCGGAAAAAAATCGGGAAAAAAATCGGAGAAAATCGGAAAAAAAATTCGGAAAAAATCGGGAAAAAATCGGGAAAAAAATCGGAGAAAATCGAGAAAAATCGGGAAAAAAATCGAAGAAATCGGAAAAAAAATTCGGAAAAAATCGGAAAAAATCGGAAAAAAAATCGGAAAAAATCGGAAAAAAAATCGGAAAACATCGGGAAAAAATCGGGAAAAAAATCGGAGAAAATCGGGAAAAATCGGAAAAAAATCGGGAAAAAAATCGGAGAAAATCGGGAAAAAAAAAAATCGGAAAAAATCGGGAAAAAATCGGGAAAAAAATCGGAAAAAAAAATCGGGAAAAATCGGAAAAAAAAAAATCGGGAAAAAAATCGGAGAAAATCGGAAAAAAAATTCGGAAAAAATTGGAAAAAATCGGAAAAAAAATCGGAAAAAATCGGGAAAAAATCGGGAAAAAAATCGGAGAAAATCGGGAAAAATCGGGAAAAAATCGGGAAAAATCGGAAAAAAATCGGGAAAAAAATCGGAGAAAATCGGGAAAAATCGGAAAAAAAATCGGAGAAAATCGAAAAAAAATCGGAAAAAATCGGAAAAAAAAATCGGAAAAAATCGGAAAAAATCGGGAAAAAATCGGGAAAAAAATCGGAGAAAATCGGGAAAAATCGGAAAAAAATCGGGAAAAAAATCGGAGAAAATCGGAAAAAAAATTCGGAAAAAATTGGAAAAAATCGGAAAAAAATTCGGAAAAAATCGGAAAAAAATCGGAAAAAATCGGAAAAAAATCGGAAAAAATCGGGAAAAATCGGGAAAAAATCGGGAAAAAAATCGGAGAAAATCGGGAAAAATCGGAAAAAAATCGGGAAAAAAATCGGAGAAAATCGGAAAAAAAATTCGGAAAAAATCGGGAAAAAATCGGGAAAAAAATCGGAGAAAATCGAGAAAAATCGGGAAAAAAATCGAAGAATATCGGAAAAAAAATTCGGAAAAAATCGGAAAAAATCGGAAAAAAAATCGGAAAAAATCGGAAAAAAAATCGGAAAACATCGGGAAAAAATCGGGAAAAAAATCGGAAAAATCGGGAAAAATCGGAAAAAAATCGGGAAAAAAATCGGAGAAAATCGGGAAAATCGGGAAAAAAATCGGAAAAAATCGGGAAAAAATCGGGAAAAAAATCGGAGAAAATCGGGAAAAATCGGAAAAAAAATCGGGAAAAAAATTCGGAGAAAATCGGAAAAAAAATTCGGAAAAAATTGGAAAAAATCGGAAAAAAAATCGGAAAAAATCGGGAAAAAATCGGGAAAAAAATCGGAGAAAATCGGGAAAAATCGGGAAAAAATCGGGAAAAATCGGAAAAAAATCGGGAAAAAAATCGGAGAAAATCGGGAAAAATCGGAAAAAAAATCGGAGAAAATCGAAAAAAAATCGGAAAAAATCGGAAAAAAAAATCGGAAAAAATCGGAAAAAATCGGGAAAAAATCGGGAAAAAAATCGGAGAAAATCGGGAAAAATCGGAAAAAAATCGGGAAAAAAATCGGAGAAAATCGGAAAAAAAATTCGGAAAAAATCGGGAAAAAAATCGGAGAAAATCGAGAAAAATCGGGAAAAAAATCGAAGAATATCGGAAAAAAAATTCGGAAAAAATCGGAAAAAATCGGAAAAAAAATCGGAAAAAATCGGAAAAAAAATCGGAAAACATCGGGAAAAAATCGGGAAAAAAATCGGAGAAAATCGGGAAAAATCGGAAAAAAATCGGGAAAAAAATCGGAGAAAATCGGGAAAATCGGGAAAAAAATCGGAAAAAATCGGGAAAAAATCGGGAAAAAAATCGGAGAAAATCGGGAAAAATCGGAAAAAAATCGGGAAAAAAATCGGAGAAAATCGGAAAAAAAATTCGGAAAAAATTGGAAAAAATCGGAAAAAAAATCGGAAAAAAAAAAAAATATCGGGAGAAAATCGGAAAAAAATCGGGAAAAAAATCGGAGAAAATCGGGAAAAATCGGAAAAAAAATCGGAGAAAATCGAAAAAAAATCGGAAAAAATCGGGAAAAAATCGGGAAAAAAATCGGAGAAAATCGAAAAAAATTCGGAAAAAATCGGAAAAAAAAATCGGAAAAAATCGGAAAAAATCGGGAAAAAATCGGGAAAAAAATCGGAAAACATCGGGAAAAAATCGGGAAAAAAATCGGAGAAAATCGGGAAAAATCGGAAAAAAATCGGGAAAAAAATCGGAGAAAATCGGGAAAATCGGGAAAAAAATCGGAAAAAATCGGAAAAAATCGGGAAAAAAATCGGAGAAAATCGGGAAAAATCGGAAAAAAATCGGGAAAAAAATCGGAGAAAATCGGAAAAAAATCGGAAAAAATTGGAAAAAATCGGAAAAAAAATCGGAAAAAAAATCGGAAAAAATCGGGAAAAAATCGGAAAAAAATCGGAAAAAAAATCGGGAAAAAAATCGGAAAAATCGGAAAAAAAATCGGAAAAAAAATCGGGAAAAATCGGAAAAAAATCGGGAAAAAAATCGGAGAAAATCGGGAAAAATCGGAAAAAAAATCGGAGAAAATCGAAAAAAAATCGGAAAAAATCGGGAAAAAATCGGGAAAAAAATCGGAGAAAATCGAAAAAAAAATCGGAAAAAATCGGAAAAAAAAATCGGAAAAAATCGGAAAAAATCGGGAAAAAATCGGGAAAAAAATCGGAGAAAATCGGGAAAAATCGGAAAAAAATCGGGAAAAAAATCGGAGAAAATCGGGAAAAATCGGGAAAAAAATCGGAGAAAATCGGAAAAAAAAATCGGAAAAAATCGGGAAAAAAATCGGAGAAAATCGAGAAAAATCGGGAAAAAAATCGAAGAATATCGGAAAAAAAATTCGGAAAAAATCGGAAAAAATCGGAAAAAAAATCGGAAAAAATCGGAAAAAAAATCGGAAAACATCGGGAAAAAATCGGAAAAAAATCGGAGAAAATCGGGAAAAATCGGAAAAAAATCGGGAAAAAAATCGGAGAAAATCGGGAAAATCGGGAAAAAAATCGGAAAAAATCGGGAAAAAAATCGGAGAAAAAATCGGGAAAAATCGGAAAAAAATCGGGAAAAAAATCGGAGAAAATCGGAAAAAAAATTCGGAAAAAATTGGAAAAAATCGGAAAAAAAATCGGAAAAAATCGGGAAAAAATCGGGAAAAAAATCGGAGAAAATCGGGAAAAATCGGGAAAAAATCGGGAAAAAAATCGGAGAAAATCGGAAAAAAAATCGGAAAAAATCGGAAAAAAAATCGGAAAAAATCGGAAAAAATCGGAGAAAATCGGGAAAAATCGGAAAAAAATCGGGAAAAAAATCGGAGAAAATCGGAAAAAAAATTCGGAAAAATTCGGGAAAAATCGGAAAAAAAATCGGAAAAAATCGGAAAAAAAATCGGAAAAAATCGGAAAAAATCGGAAAAAATCGGAAAAAAAATTCGGAAAAATTCGGAAAAAAAATCGGAAAAAATCGGAAAAAATCGGAAAAAATCGGAAAAAATCGGGAAAAAAATCGGAGAAAATAGGAAAAAAATGCGGAAAAAATCGGAGAAAATAGGAAAAAAAATTCGGAAAAAATCGGGAAAAATCTGAAAAAAATCGGGAAAAAAATCGGAGAAAATCGGGAAAAATTGGGAAAAAATCGGGAAAAAAATCGGAGAAAATCGTGAAAAATCGGGAAAAAAATCGGAGAATATCGGAAAAAAAATTCGGAAAAAATCGGAAAAAATCGGAAAAAATCGGGAAAAAATCGGGAAAAAAATCGGAGAAAATCGGGAAAAATCGGGAAAAAAATCGGGAAAAAAATCGGAGAAAATCGGAAAAAAAATTCGGAAAAATTCGGGAAAAATCGGAAAAAAAATCGGAAAAAATCGGAAAAAAAATCGGAAAAAATCGGGAAAATATCGGGAAAAAATCGGGAAAAAAATCGGAGAAAATCGGAAAAAAATCGGGAAAAAAATTCGGAAAAATTCGGGAAAAATCGGAAAAAAAATCGGGAAAAATCGGAAAAAAATCGGGAAAAAAAATCGGAGAAAATCGGGAAAAATCGGAAAAAAAATCGGAGAAAATCGAAAAAAAATCGGAAAAAATCGGAAAAAAAAATCGGAAAAAATCGGAAAAAATCGGGAAAAAATCGGGAAAAAAATCGGAGAAAATCGGGAAAAATCGGAAAAAAATCGGGAAAAAAATCGGAGAAAATCGGAAAAAAATTCGGAAAAAATCGGGAAAAAATCGGGAAAAAAATCGGAGAAAATCGAGAAAAATCGGGAAAAAAATCGAAGAATATCGGAAAAAAAATTCGGAAAAAATAGGAAAAAATCGGAAAAAAAATCGGAAAAAATCGGAAAAAAAATCGGAAAACATCGGGAAAAAATCGGGAAAAAAATCGGAGAAAATCGGGAAAAATCGGAAAAAAATCGGGAAAAAAATCGGAGAAAATCGGGAAAATCGGGAAAAAAATCGGAAAAAATCGGGAAAAAATCGGGAAAAAAATCGGAGAAAATCGGAAAAAAAATTCGGAAAAAATTGGAAAAAATCGGAAAAAAAATCGGGAAAAATCGGGAAAAAATCGGGAAAAAAATCGGAGAAAATCGGAAAAAAAATCGGAAAAAATCGGAAAAAAAATCGGAAAAAATCGGAAAAAATCGGAGAAAATCGGGAAAAATCGGAAAAAAATCGGGAAAAAAATCGGAGAAAATCGGAAAAAAAATTCGGAAAAATTCGGGAAAAATCGGAAAAAAAATCGGAAAAAATCGGAAAAAAAATCGGAAAAAATCGGAAAAAAAATCGGAAAACATCGGGAAAAAATCGGGAAAAAAATCGGAGAAAATCGGGAAAAATCGGAAAAAAATCGGAGAAAAAAATCGGAGAAAATCGGGAAAAATCGGAAAAAAATCGGGAAAAAAATCGGAGAAAATCGGAAAAAAAATTCGGAAAAAATTGGAAAAAATCGGAAAAAAAATCGGAAAAAATCGGGAAAAAATCGGGAAAAAAATCGGAGAAAATCGGGAAAAATCGGGAAAAAATCGGGAAAAAAATCGGAGAAAATCGGGAAAAAAATCGTGAAAAAAATCGGAGAAAATCGGAAAAAAAATTCGGAAAAATTCGGGAAAAACCTGAAAAAAAACCGGAAAAAATCGGAAAAAAAATTCGGAAAAAATCGGAAAAAATCGGAAAAAAAATCGGAAAAAATCGGAAAAAAAATCGGAAAACATCGGGAAAAAATCGGGAAAAAAATCGGAGAAAATCGGGAAAAATCGGAAAAAAATCGGAAAAAAAATCGGAGAAAATCGGGAAAATCGGGAAAAAAATCGGAAAAAATCGGGAAAAAATCGGGAAAAAAATCGGAGAAAATCGGGAAAATCGGGAAAAAAATCGGAAAAAATCGGGAAAAAATCGGGAAAAAAATCGGAGAAAATCGGAAAAAAAATTCGGAAAAAATTGGAAAAAATCGGAAAAAAAATCGGAAAAAATCGGGAAAAAATCGGGAAAAAAATCGGAGAAAATCGGGAAAAATCGGGAAAAAATCGGGAAAAAAATCGGAGAAAATCGGAAAAAAAATCGGAAAAAATCGGAAAAAAAATCGGAAAAAATCGGAAAAAATCGGAGAAAATCGGGAAAAATCGGAAAAAAATCGGGAAAAAAATCGGAGAAAATCGGAAAAAAAATTCGGAAAAATTCGGGAAAAATCGGAAAAAAAATCGGAAAAAATCGGAAAAAAAATCGGAAAAAATCGGAAAAAAAATCGGAAAACATCGGGAAAAAATCGGGAAAAAAATCGGAGAAAATCGGGAAAAATCGGAAAAAAATCGGAGAAAAAAATCGGAGAAAATCGGGAAAAATCGGAAAAAAATCGGGAAAAAAATCGGAGAAAATCGGAAAAAAAATTCGGAAAAAATTGGAAAAAATCGGAAAAAAAATCGGAAAAAATCGGGAAAAAATCGGGAAAAAAATCGGAGAAAATCGGGAAAGATCGGGAAAAAATCGGGAAAAAAATCGGAGAAAATCGGGAAAAAAATCGTGAAAAAAATCGGAGAAAATCGGAAAAAAAATTCGGAAAAATTCGGGAAAAACCTGAAAAAAAACCGGAAAAAATCGGAAAAAAAATTCGGAAAAAATCGGAAAAAATCGGAAAAAAAATCGGAAAAAATCGGAAAAAAAATCGGAAAACATCGGGAAAAAATCGGGAAAAAAATCGGAGAAAATCGGGAAAAATCGGAAAAAAAATCGGAAAAAATCGGAAAAAAAATCGGAAAACATCGGGAAAAAATCGGGAAAAAAATCGGAGAAAATCGGGAAAAATCGGAAAAAAATCGGAAAAAAAATCGGAGAAAATCGGGAAAATCGGGAAAAAAATCGGAAAAAATCGGGAAAAAATCGGGAAAAAAATCGGAGAAAATCGTGAAAAATCGGAAAAAAATCGGGAAAAAAATCGGAGGAAATCGGGAAAATCGGGAAAAAAATCGGAAAAAATCGGGAAAAAATCGGGAAAAAAATCGGAGAAAATCGGGAAAAATCGGAAAAAAATCGGGAAAAAAATCGGAGAAAATCGGGAAAATCGGGAAAAAAATCGGAAAAAATCGGGAAAAAATCGGGAAAAAAATCGGAGAAAATCGGAAAAAAAATTCGGAAAAAATTTGAAAAAATCGGAAAAAAAATCGGAAAAAATCGGGAAAAAATCGGGAAAAAAATCGGAGAAAATCGGGAAAAATCGGGAAAAAATCGGGAAAAAAATCGGAGAAAATCGGAAAAAAAATCGGAAAAAATCGGAAAAAAAATCGGAAAAAATCGGAAAAAATCGGAGAAAATCGGGAAAAATCGGAAAAAAATCGGGAAAAAAATCGGAGAAAATCGGAAAAAAAATTCGGAAAAATTCGGGAAAAATCGGAAAAGAAATCGGAAAAAATCGGAAAAAAAATCGGAAAAAATCGGAAAAAAAATCGGAAAACATCGGGAAAAAATCGGGAAAAAAATCGGAGAAAATCGGGAAAAATCGGAAAAAAATCGGAGAAAAAAATCGGAGAAAATCGGGAAAAATCGGAAAAAAATCGGGAAAAAAATCGGAGAAAATCGGAAAAAAAATTCGGAAAAAATTGGAACAAATCGGAAAAAAAATCGGAAAAAATCGGGAAAAAAATCGGAGAAAATCGGGAAAAATCGGGAAAAAATCGGGAAAAAAATCGGAGAAAATCGGGAAAAATCGGGAAAAAAATCGTGAAAAAAATCGGAGAAAATCGGAAAAAAAATTCGGAAAAAAAAAAAAACCGGAAAAAATCGGGAAAAAATGAAAAAAAACCGGAAAAAATCGGAAAAAAAATTCGGAAAAAATCGGAAAAAATCGGAAAAAAAATCGGAAAAAATCGGAAAAAAAATCGGAAAAAAAAAAATCGGAAAAAAATCGGAGAAAATCGGGAAAAATCGGAAAAAAATCGGAAAAAAATCGGAAAAAATCGGGAAAAAAATCGGAAAAAAATCGGAAAAAATCGGGAAAAAATCGGGAAAAAAATCGGAGAAAATCGGGAAAAATCGGAAAAAAATCGGGAAAAAAATCGGAGAAAATCGGAAAAAAAATTCGGAAAAAATTGGAAAAAATCGGAAAAAAAATCGGAAAAAATCGGGAAAAAATCGGGAAAAAAATCGGAGAAAATCGGGAAAAATCGGGAAAAAATCGGAAAAAAAATCGGAGAAAATCGGAAAAAAAATCGGAAAAAATCGGAAAAAAAATCGGAAAAAATCGGAAAAAATCGGAGAAAATCGGGAAAAATCGGAAAAAAATCGGGAAAAAAATCGGAGAAAATCGGAAAAAAAATTCGGAAAAATTCGGGAAAAATCGGAAAAAAAATCGGAAAAAATCGGAAAAAAAATCGGAAAAAATCGGAAAAAATCGGAAAAAATCGGAAAAAAAATTCGGAAAAATTCGGAAAAAAAATCGGAAAAAATCGGAAAAAATCGGAAAAAATCGGAAAAAATCGGGAAAAAAATCGGAGAAAATAGGAAAAAAAATGCGGAAAAAATCGGAGAAAATAGGAAAAAAAATTCGGAAAAAATCGGGAAAAATCTGAAAAAAATCGGGAAAAAAATCGGAGAAAATCGGGAAAAATTGGGAAAAAATCGGGAAAAAAATCGGAGAAAATCGTGAAAAATCGGGAAAAAAATCGGAGAATATCGGAAAAAAAATTCGGAAAAAATCGGAAAAAATCGGAAAAAATCGGGAAAAAATCGGGAAAAAAATCGGAGAAAATCGGGAAAAATCGGGAAAAAAATCGGGAAAAAAATCGGAGAAAATCGGAAAAAAAATTCGGAAAAATTCGGGAAAAATCGGAAAAAAAATCGGAAAAAATCGGAAAAAAAATCGGAAAAAATCGGGAAAATATCGGGAAAAAATCGGGAAAAAAATCGGAGAAAATCGGAAAAAAATCGGGAAAAAAATTCGGAAAAATTCGGGAAAAATCGGAAAAAAAATCGGGAAAAATCGGAAAAAAATCGGGAAAAAAAATCGGAGAAAATCGGGAAAAATCGGAAAAAAAATCGGAGAAAATCGAAAAAAAATCGGAAAAAATCGGAAAAAAAAATCGGAAAAAATCGGAAAAAATCGGGAAAAAATCGGGAAAAAAATCGGAGAAAATCGGGAAAAATCGGAAAAAAATCGGAAAAAAAATCGGAGAAAATCGGAAAAAAAATTCGGAAAAAATCGGGAAAAAATCGGGAAAAAAATCGGAGAAAATCGAGAAAAATCGGGAAAAAAATCGAAGAATATCGGAAAAAAAATTCGGAAAAAATCGGGAAAAAATCGGAAAAAAAATCGGAAAAAAAATCGGAAAACATCGGGAAAAAATCGGGAAAAAAATCGGAGAAAATCGGGAAAAATCGGAAAAAAATCGGGAAAAAAATCGGAGAAAATCGGGAAAATCGGGAAAAAAATCGGAAAAAATCGGGAAAAAATCGGGAAAAAAATCGGAGAAAATCGGGAAAAATCGGAAAAAAATCGGGAAAAAAATCGGAGAAAATCGGAAAAAAAATTCGGAAAAAATTGGAAAAAATCGGAAAAAAAATCGGAAAAAATCGGGAAAAAATCGGGAAAAAAATCGGAGAAAATCGGGAAAAATCGGGAAAAAATCGGGAAAAAAATCGGAGAAAATCGGAAAAAAAATCGGAAAAAATCGGAAAAAAAATCGGAAAAAATCGGAAAAAATCGGAGAAAATCGGGAAAAATCGGAAAAAAATCGGGAAAAAAATCGGAGAAAATCGGAAAAAAAAATCGAAAAAAAAAAAAATCGGAAAAAAAATTCGGAAAAAATCGGGAAAAAAAAAAAAAAATGCGGAAAAAATCGGAAAAAAAAATCGGAAAAAATCGGAAAAAATCGGAAAAAATCGGAAAAAAATCGGAAAAAATCGGAAAAAAAAAAAAAATCGGAAAAAATCGGAAAAAATCGGAAAAAATCGGGAAAAAAATCGGAGAAAATAGGAAAAAAAATGCGGAAAAAATCGGAGAAAATAGGAAAAAAAATTCGGAAAAAATCGGGAAAAATCTGAAAAAAATCGGGAAAAAAATCGGAGAAAATCGGGAAAAATCGGGAAAAAATCGGGAAAAAAATCGGAGAAAATCGTGAAAAATCGTGAAAAATCGGGAAAAAAAATCGGAAAAAAAATCGGAAAAAATCGGAAAAAATCGGGAAAAAATCGGGAAAAAAATCGGAGAAAATCGGGAAAAATCGGAAAAAAATCGGGAAAAAAATCGGAGAAAATCGGAAAAAAATTCGGAAAAAATCGGGAAAAAATCGGGAAAAAAATCGGAGAAAATCGAGAAAAATCGGGAAAAAAATCGAAGAATATCGGAAAAAAAATTCGGAAAAAATAGGAAAAAATCGGAAAAAAAATCGGAAAAAATCGGAAAAAAAATCGGAAAACATCGGGAAAAAATCGGGAAAAAAATCGGAGAAAATCGGGAAAAATCGGAAAAAAATCGGGAAAAAAATCGGAGAAAATCGGGAAAATCGGGAAAAAAATCGGAAAAAATCGGGAAAAAATCGGGAAAAAAATCGGAGAAAATCGGAAAAAAAATTCGGAAAAAATTGGAAAAAATCGGAAAAAAAATCGGGAAAAATCGGGAAAAAATCGGGAAAAAAATCGGAGAAAATCGGAAAAAAAATCGGAAAAAATCGGAAAAAAAATCGGAAAAAATCGGAAAAAATCGGAGAAAATCGGGAAAAATCGGAAAAAAATCGGGAAAAAAATCGGAGAAAATCGGAAAAAAAATTCGGAAAAATTCGGGAAAAATCGGAAAAAAAATCGGAAAAAATCGGAAAAAAAATCGGAAAAAATCGGAAAAAAAATCGGAAAACATCGGGAAAAAATCGGGAAAAAAATCGGAGAAAATCGGGAAAAATCGGAAAAAAATCGGAGAAAAAAATCGGAGAAAATCGGGAAAAATCGGAAAAAAATCGGGAAAAAAATCGGAGAAAATCGGAAAAAAAATTCGGAAAAAATTGGAAAAAATCGGAAAAAAAATCGGAAAAAATCGGGAAAAAATCGGGAAAAAAATCGGAGAAAATCGGGAAAGATCGGGAAAAAATCGGGAAAAAAATCGGAGAAAATCGGGAAAAAAATCGTGAAAAAAATCGGAGAAAATCGGAAAAAAAATTCGGAAAAATTCGGGAAAAACCTGAAAAAAAACCGGAAAAAATCGGAAAAAAAATTCGGAAAAAATCGGAAAAAATCGGAAAAAAAATCGGAAAAAATCGGAAAAAAAATCGGAAAACATCGGGAAAAAATCGGGAAAAAAATCGGAGAAAATCGGGAAAAATCGGAAAAAAATCGGAAAAAAAATCGGAGAAAATCGGGAAAATCGGGAAAAAAATCGGAAAAAATCGGGAAAAAATCGGGAAAAAAATCGGAGAAAATCGGGAAAATCGGGAAAAAAATCGGAAAAAATCGGGAAAAAATCGGGAAAAAAATCGGAGAAAATCGGAAAAAAAATTCGGAAAAAATTGGAAAAAATCGGAAAAAAAATCGGAAAAAATCGGGAAAAAATCGGGAAAAAAATCGGAGAAAATCGGGAAAAATCGGGAAAAAATCGGGAAAAAAATCGGAGAAAATCGGAAAAAAAATCGGAAAAAATCGGAAAAAAAATCGGAAAAAATCGGAAAAAATCGGAGAAAATCGGGAAAAATCGGAAAAAAATCGGGAAAAAAATCGGAGAAAATCGGAAAAAAAATTCGGAAAAATTCGGGAAAAATCGGAAAAAAAATCGGAAAAAATCGGAAAAAAAATCGGAAAAAATCGGAAAAAAAATCGGAAAACATCGGGAAAAAATCGGGAAAAAAATCGGAGAAAATCGGGAAAAATCGGAAAAAAATCGGAGAAAAAAATCGGAGAAAATCGGGAAAAATCGGAAAAAAATCGGGAAAAAAATCGGAGAAAATCGGAAAAAAAATTCGGAAAAAATTGGAAAAAATCGGAAAAAAAATCGGAAAAAATCGGGAAAAAATCGGGAAAAAAATCGGAGAAAATCGGGAAAGATCGGGAAAAAATCGGGAAAAAAATCGGAGAAAATCGGGAAAAAAATCGTGAAAAAAATCGGAGAAAATCGGAAAAAAAATTCGGAAAAATTCGGGAAAAACCTGAAAAAAAACCGGAAAAAATCGGAAAAAAAATTCGGAAAAAATCGGAAAAAATCGGAAAAAAAATCGGAAAAAATCGGAAAAAAAATCGGAAAACATCGGGAAAAAATCGGGAAAAAAATCGGAGAAAATCGGGAAAAATCGGAAAAAAAATCGGAAAAAATCGGAAAAAAAATCGGAAAACATCGGGAAAAAATCGGGAAAAAAATCGGAGAAAATCGGGAAAAATCGGAAAAAAATCGGAAAAAAAATCGGAGAAAATCGGGAAAATCGGGAAAAAAATCGGAAAAAATCGGGAAAAAAATCGGAGAAAATCGTGAAAAATCGGAAAAAAATCGGGAAAAAAATCGGAGGAAATCGGGAAAATCGGGAAAAAAATCGGAAAAAATCGGGAAAAAATCGGGAAAAAAATCGGAGAAAATCGGGAAAAATCGGAAAAAAATCGGGAAAAAAATCGGAGAAAATCGGGAAAATCGGGAAAAAAATCGGAAAAAATCGGGAAAAAATCGGGAAAAAAATCGGAGAAAATCGGAAAAAAAATTCGGAAAAAATTGGAAAAAATCGGAAAAAAAATCGGAAAAAATCGGGAAAAAATCGGGAAAAAAATCGGAGAAAATCGGGAAAAATCGGGAAAAAATCGGGAAAAAAATCGGAGAAAATCGGAAAAAAAATCGGAAAAAATCGGAAAAAAAATCGGAAAAAATCGGAAAAAATCGGAGAAAATCGGGAAAAATCGGAAAAAAATCGGGAAAAAAATCGGAGAAAATCGGAAAAAAAATTCGGAAAAATTCGGGAAAAATCGGAAAAGAAATCGGAAAAAATCGGAAAAAAAATCGGAAAAAATCGGAAAAAAAATCGGAAAACATCGGGAAAAAATCGGGAAAAAAATCGGAGAAAATCGGGAAAAATCGGAAAAAAATCGGAGAAAAAAATCGGAGAAAATCGGGAAAAATCGGAAAAAAATCGGGAAAAAAATCGGAGAAAATCGGAAAAAAAATTCGGAAAAAATTGGAACAAATCGGAAAAAAAATCGGAAAAAATCGGGAAAAAATCGGGAAAAAAATCGGAGAAAATCGGGAAAAATCGGGAAAAAATCGGGAAAAAAATCGGAGAAAATCGGGAAAAATCGGGAAAAAAATCGTGAAAAAAATCGGAAAAAAAATTCGGAAAAATTCGGGAAAAACCTGAAAAAAAACCGGAAAAAATCGGAAAAAAAATTCGGAAAAAATCGGAAAAAATCGGAAAAAAAATCGGAAAAAATCGGAAAAAAAATCGGAAAACATCGGGAAAAAATCGGGAAAAAAATCGGAGAAAATCGGGAAAAATCGGAAAAAAATCGGAAAAAAAATCGGAGAAAATCGGGAAAATCGGGAAAAAAATCGGAAAAAATCGGGAAAAAATCGGGAAAAAAATCGGAGAAAATCGGGAAAAATCGGAAAAAAATCGGGAAAAAAATCGGAGGAAATCGGGAAAATCGGGAAAAAAATCGGAAAAAATCGGGAAAAAATCGGGAAAAAAATCGGAGAAAATCGGGAAAAATCGGAAAAAAATCGGGAAAAAAATCGGAGAAAATCGGAAAAAAAATTCGGAAAAAATTGGAAAAAATCGGAAAAAAAATCGGAAAAAATCGGGAAAAAATCGGGAAAAAAATCGGAGAAAATCGGGAAAAATCGGGAAAAAATCGGGAAAAAAATCGGAGAAAATCGGGAAAAATCGGGAAAAAAATCGTGAAAAAAATCGGAGAAAATCGGAAAAAAAATTCGGAAAAATTCGGGAAAAATCTGAAAAAAAACAGGAAAAAATCGGAAAAAAAATTCGGAAAAAATCGGAAAAAATCGGAAAAAAAATCGGAAAAAATCGGAAAAAAAATCGGAAAACATCGGGAAAAAATCGGGAAAAAAATCGGAGAAAATCGGGAAAAATCGGAAAAAAATCGGAAAAAAAATCGGAGAAAATCGGGAAAATCGGGAAAAAAATCGGAAAAAATCGGGAAAAAATCGGGAAAAAAATCGGAGAAAATCGGGAAAAATCGGAAGAAATCGGAAAAAAAATCGGAAAAAATCGGGAAAAAATCGGGAAAAAAATCGGAGAAAATCGGGAAAAATCGGGAAAAAATCGGGAAAAAAATCGGAGAAAATCGGAAAAAAAATCGGAAAAAATCGGAAAAAAAATCGGAAAAAATCGGAAAAAATCGGAGAAAATCGGGAAAAATCGGAAAAAAATCGGGAAAAAAATCGGAGAAAATCGGAAAAAAAATTCGGAAAAATTCGGGAAAAATCGGAAAAAAAATCGGAAAAAATCGGAAAAAAAATCGGAAAAAAAATCGGAAAACATCGGGAAAAAATCGGGAAAAAAATCGGAGAAAATCGGGAAAAATCGGAAAAAAATCGGAAAAAAAATCGGAGAAAATCGGGAAAATCGGGAAAAAAATCGGAAAAAAAATCGGAGAAAATCGGAAAAAAAATTCGGAAAAAATTGGAAAAAATCGGAAAAAAAATCGGAAAAAATCGGGAAAAAATCGGGAAAAAAATCGGAGAAAATCGGGAAAAATCGGGAAAAAATCGGGAAAAAAATCGGAGAAAATCGGAAAAAAAATCGGAAAAAATCGGAAAAAAAATCGGAAAAAATCGGAAAAAATCGGAGAAAATCGGGAAAAATCGGAAAAAAATCGGGAAAAAAATCGGAGAAAATCGGAAAAAAAATTCGGAAAAATTCGGGAAAAATCGGAAAAAAAATCGGAAAAAATCGGAAAAAAAATCGGAAAAAATCGGAAAAAAAATCGGAAAACATCGGGAAAAAATCGGGAAAAAAATCGGAGAAAATCGGGAAAAATCGGAAAAAAATCGGAGAAAAAAATCGGAGAAAATCGGGAAAAATCGGAAAAAAATCGGGAAAAAAATCGGAGAAAATCGGAAAAAAAATTCGGAAAAAATTGGAAAAAATCGGAAAAAAAATCGGAAAAAATCGGGAAAAAATCGGGAAAAAAATCGGAGAAAATCGGGAAAGATCGGGAAAAAATCGGGAAAAAAATCGGAGAAAATCGGGAAAAAAATCGTGAAAAAAATCGGAGAAAATCGGAAAAAAAATTCGGAAAAATTCGGGAAAAACCTGAAAAAAAAACGGAAAAAATCGGAAAAAAAATTCGGAAAAAATCGGAAAAAATCGGAAAAAAAATCGGAAAAAATCGGAAAAAAAATCGGAAAACATCGGGAAAAAATCGGGAAAAAAATCGGAGAAAATCGGGAAAAATCGGAAAAAAAATCGGAAAAAATCGGAAAAAAAATCGGAAAACATCGGGAAAAAATCGGGAAAAAAATCGGAGAAAATCGGGAAAAATCGGAAAAAAATCGGAAAAAAAATCGGAGAAAATCGGGAAAATCGGGAAAAAAATCGGAAAAAATCGGGAAAAAAATCGGAGAAAATCGTGAAAAATCGGAAAAAAATCGGGAAAAAAATCGGAGGAAATCGGGAAAATCGGGAAAAATCGGAAAAAAATCGGGAAAAAAATCGGAGAAAATCGGGAAAATCGGGAAAAAAATCGGAAAAAATCGGGAAAAAATCGGGAAAAAAATCGGAGAAAATCGGAAAAAAAATTCGGAAAAAATTGGAAAAAATCGGAAAAAAAATCGGAAAAAATCGGGAAAAAATCGGGAAAAAAATCGGAGAAAATCGGGAAAAATCGGGAAAAAATCGGGAAAAAAATCGGAGAAAATCGGAAAAAAAATCGGAAAAAATCGGAAAAAAAATCGGAAAAAATCGGAAAAAATCGGAGAAAATCGGGAAAAATCGGAAAAAAATCGGGAAAAAAATCGGAGAAAATCGGAAAAAAAATTCGGAAAAATTCGGGAAAAATCGGAAAAGAAATCGGAAAAAATCGGAAAAAAAATCGGAAAAAATCGGAAAAAAAATCGGAAAACATCGGGAAAAAATCGGGAAAAAAATCGGAGAAAATCGGGAAAAATCGGAAAAAAATCGGAGAAAAAAATCGGAGAAAATCGGGAAAAATCGGAAAAAAATCGGGAAAAAAATCGGAGAAAATCGGAAAAAAAATTCGGAAAAAATTGGAACAAATCGGAAAAAAAATCGGAAAAAATCGGGAAAAAATCGGGAAAAAAATCGGAGAAAATCGGGAAAAATCGGGAAAAAATCGGGAAAAAAATCGGAGAAAATCGGGAAAAATCGGGAAAAAAATCGTGAAAAAAATCGGAGAAAATCGGAAAAAAAATTCGGAAAAATTCGGGAAAAACCTGAAAAAAAACCGGAAAAAATCGGAAAAAAAATTCGGAAAAAATCGGAAAAAATCGGAAAAAAAATCGGAAAAAATCGGAAAAAAAATCGGAAAACATCGGGAAAAAATCGGGAAAAAAATCGGAGAAAATCGGGAAAAATCGGAAAAAAATCGGAAAAAAAATCGGAGAAAATCGGGAAAATCGGGAAAAAAATCGGAAAAAATCGGGAAAAAATCGGGAAAAAAATCGGAGAAAATCGGGAAAAATCGGAAAAAAATCGGGAAAAAAATCGGAGGAAATCGGGAAAATCGGGAAAAAAATCGGAAAAAATCGGGAAAAAATCGGGAAAAAAATCGGAGAAAATCGGGAAAAATCGGAAAAAAATCGGGAAAAAAATCGGAGAAAATCGGAAAAAAAATTCGGAAAAAATTGGAAAAAATCGGAAAAAAAATCGGAAAAAATCGGGAAAAAATCGGGAAAAAAATCGGAGAAAATCGGGAAAAATCGGGAAAAAATCGGGAAAAAAATCGGAGAAAATCGGGAAAAATCGGGAAAAAAATCGTGAAAAAAATCGGAGAAAATCGGAAAAAAAATTCGGAAAAATTCGGGAAAAATCTGAAAAAAAACCGGAAAAAATCGGAAAAAAAATTCGGAAAAAATCGGAAAAAATCGGAAAAAAAATCGGAAAAAATCGGAAAAAAAATCGGAAAACATCGGGAAAAAATCGGGAAAAAAATCGGAGAAAATCGGGAAAAATCGGAAAAAAATCGGAAAAAAAATCGGAGAAAATCGGGAAAATCGGGAAAAAAATCGGAAAAAATCGGGAAAAAATCGGGAAAAAAATCGGAGAAAATCGGGAAAAATCGGAAGAAATCGGAAAAAAAATCGGAAAAAATCGGGAAAAAATCGGGAAAAAAATCGGAGAAAATTGGGAAAAATCGGGAAAAAATCGGGAAAAAAATCGGAGAAAATCGGAAAAAAAATCGGAAAAAATCGGAAAAAAAATCGGAAAAAATCGGAAAAAATCGGAGAAAATCGGGAAAAATCGGAAAAAAATCGGGAAAAAAATCGGAGAAAATCGGAAAAAAAATTCGGAAAAATTCGGGAAAAATCGGAAAAAAAATCGGAAAAAATCTGAAAAAAAATCGGAAAAAAAATCGGAAAACATCGGGAAAAAATCGGGAAAAAAATCGGAGAAAATCGGGAAAAATCGGAAAAAAATCGGAAAAAAAATCGGAGAAAATCGGGAAAATCGGGAAAAAAATCGGAAAAAATCGGGAAAAAATCGGGAAAAAAATCGGAGAAAATCGGGAAAAATCGGAAAAAAATCGGGAAAAAAATCGGAGAAAATCGGAAAAAAAATTCGGAAAAAATCGGAAAAAATCGGAAAAAAAATCGGAAAAATCGGGAAAAAATCGGGAAAAAAATCGGAGAAAATCGGGAAAAATCGGGAAAAAATCGGGAAAAAAATCGGAGAAAATCGGAAAAAAAATCGGAAAAAATCGGAAAAAAAATCGAAAAAAATCGGAAAAAATCGGAGAAAATCGGGAGAAATCGGAAAAAATCGGAAAAAATCGGAGAAAATCGGAAAAAAAATTCGGAAAAATTCGGGAAAAATCGGAAAAAAAATTCGGAAAAAATCGGAAAAATCCGGGAAAAAATCGGAAAAAATCGGGAAAAAAATCTGAAAAAATCTGAAAAAATCGGGAAAAAATCGGAAAAAAAATTCGGAAAAAATCGGAAAAAATCGGAAAAAAAAATCGGAAAAAATCGGAAAAAATCGGGAAAAAAATCTGAAAAAATCTGAAAAAATCGGGAAAAAATCGGAAAAAATCGGGAAAAAATCGGAAAAAAAATCGGAAAAAATCGGAAAAAATCGGAAAAAATCGGGAAAAATCGGAAAAAATCGGGAAAAAATCGGAAAAAATCGGGAAAAATCGGGAAAAATCGAAAAAAAAATTCGGAAAAAATCGGAAAAAATCGGAAAAAATCGGGAAAAATCGGAAAAAATCGGGAAAAAATCGGAAAAAAAATCGGAAAAAATCGGAAAAATTCGGAAAAAAATTGCGGAAAAATTCGGAAAAAATCGGAAAAAATCGGAAAAAATCGGGAAAAAATCGGGAAAAATCGGGAAAAATCGGAAAAAAAATTCGGAAAAAATCGGGAAAAAATCGGAAAAAAAATTCGGAAAAAATCGGAAAAAAAAATCGGAAAAAATCGGAAAAAATCGGAAAAAAAATCGGAAAAAATCGGAAAAAATCGGGAAAAATCGGAAAAAAAATTCGGAAAAAATCGGAAAAAATCGGAAAAAATCGGAAAAAAAATTCGAAAAAAATCGGAAAAAATCGGGAAAAAATCGGAAAAAAAATTAGGAAAAATCGGAAAAAAAAATCGGAAAAAATCGGAAAAAAAATCGGGAAAAAATCGGAAAAAAAATTCGGAAAAAAATCGGAAAAATTCGGAAAAAATCGGAAAAAAAATTCGGAAAAAATCGGAAAAAATCGGAAAAAAAATTCGGAAAAAATCGGAAAAAATCGGAAAAAATCGGGAAAAATCGGAAAAAATCGGAAAAAATCGGAAAAAATCGGGAAAAAATCGGAAAAAAAATTCGGAAAAAATCGGAAAAAATCGGAAAAAATCGGGAAAAAATCGGAAAAAATCGGGAAAAAATCGGAAAAAATCGGAAAAAATCGGAAAAAATCGGAAAAAATCGGAAAAAAAATTCGGAAAAAATCGGAAAAAATCGGAAAAAATCGGAAAAAATCGGGAAAAAATCGGAAAAAAAATTCGGAAAAAATCGGAAAAAATCGGAAAAAATCGGGAAAAAATCGGAAAAAATCGGGAAAAAATCGGAAAAAATCTGAAAAAATCTTGAAAAATCGGAAAAAAAATTCGGAAAAAATCGGAAAAAATCGGAAAAAATCGGAAAAAATCGGAAAAAAAATTCGGAAAAAATCGGAAAAAAAAATCGGAAAAAATCGGAAAAAAATCGGGAAAAAATCGGAAAAAAAATTCGGAAAAAATCGGAAAAAATCGGAAAAAATCGGGAAAAAATCGGAAAAAATCGGAAAAAAATCGGAAAAAATCTGAAAAAATCTTGAAAAATCGGAAAAAAATTCGGAAAAAATCTGAAAAAATCGGGAAAAAATCGGAAAAAAAATTCGGAAAAAAATTCGGAAAAAATCGGAAAAAATCGGAAAAAAAAATCGGAAAAAATCGGAAAAAATCGGAAAAAATCGGGAAAAAATCGGAAAAAATCGGAAAAAATCGGAAAAAATCGGAAAAAAAATCGGAAAAAATCGGAAAAAATCGGAAAAAATCGGGAAAAAAAATCGGAAAAAATCGGAAAAAATCGGAAAAAAAATTCGGAAAAAAAATTCGGAAAAAATCGGAAAAAATCGGGAAAAAATCGGAAAAAAAATTCGGAAAAAATCGGAAAAAATCGGAAAAAATCTGAAAAAATCTTGAAAAATCGGAAAAAAAATTCGGAAAAAATCGGAAAAATTCGGAAAAAATCGGAAAAAATCGGAAAAAAAATTCGGAAAAAATCGGAAAAAAAAATCGGAAAAAATCGGAAAAAAATCTGAAAAAATCTTGAAAAATCGGAAAAAAAATTCGGAAAAAATCGGAAAAAATCGGAAAAAATCGGGAAAAAATCGGAAAAAATCGGGAAAAAATCGGAAAAAATCTGAAAAAATCTTGAAAAATCGGAAAAAAATTCGGAAAAAATCTGAAAAAATCGGGAAAAAATCGGAAAAAAAATTCGGAAAAAAATTCGGAAAAAATCGGAAAAAATCGGAAAAAAAAATCGGAAAAAATCGGAAAAAATCGGAAAAAATCGGGAAAAAATCGGAAAAAAAAATCGGAAAAAATCGGAAAAAAAAATCGGAAAAAAATCGGAAAAATTCGGAAAAAATCGGAAAAAATCGGAAAAAATCTGAAAAAATCGGGAAAAAATCGGAAAAAAATCGGGAAAAAATCGGAAAAAATCTGAAAAAATCTTGAAAAATCGGAAAAAATCGGAAAAAATCGGAAAAAATCGGGAAAAAATCGGAAAAAAAATTCGGAAAAAATCGGAAAAAAAAATCGGAAAAAAATCGGAAAAAAAAATCGGAAAAAAACGGAAAAAATCGGAAAATATAATTCGGAAAAAAATCGGAAAAATCCGGGAAAAAATCGGAAAAAATCGGAAAAAAATCTGAAAAAATCGGAAAAAAATCGGGAAAAAAATCGGAGAAAATCGGAAAAAAAATTCGGAAAAAATCGGGAAAAAATCGGGAAAAAAATCGGAGAAAATCGGGAAAAATCGGGAAAAAATCGGGAAAAAAATCGGAGAAAATCGGGAAAAATCGGGAAAAAAATCGGAGGAAATCGGAAAAAAAATCGGAAAAAATCGGAAAAAAACGGAAAAAATCGGAAAAAAAATTCGGAAAAAATCGGAAAAATCCGGGAAAAAATCGGAAAAAATCGGGAAAAAAATCTGAAAAAATCTGAAAAAATCGGGAAAAAATCGGAAAAAAAATTCGGAAAAAATCGGAAAAAATCGGAAAAAAAAATCGGAAAAAATCGGAAAAAATCGGGAAAAAAATCTGAAAAAATCTGAAAAAATCGGGAAAAAATCGGAAAAAATCGGGAAAAAATCGGAAAAAAAATCGGAAAAAATCGGAAAAAATCGGAAAAAATCGGGAAAAATCGGAAAAAATCGGGAAAAAATCGGAAAAAATCGGGAAAAATCGGAAAAATCGGAAAAAATCGGAAAAAATCGGAAAAAATCGGAAAAATCGGAAAAAAATCGGAAAAATCGGAAAAAATCGGGAAAAAATCGGAAAAAATCGGGAAAAATCGGGAAAAATCGAAAAAAAAATTCGGAAAAAATCGGAAAAAATCGGAAAAAATCGGGAAAAATCGGAAAAAATCGGGAAAAAATCGGAAAAAAATTCGGAAAAAATCGGAAAAATTCGGAAAAAAATTGCGGAAAAATTCGGAAAAAATCAGAAAAAATCGGAAAAAATCGGGAAAAAATCGGAAAAAATCGGGAAAAATCGGAAAAAAAATCGGAAAAAATCGGAAAAAAAATTCGGAAAAAATCGGAAAAAAAATTCGGAAAAAATCGGGAAAAAATCGGAAAAAAAAAAAATCGGAAAAAATCGGAAAAAATCGGGAAAAAAAAAAAATCGGAAAAAATCGGAAAAAATCGGAAAAAATCGGAAAAAAAATTCGGGAAAAAATCGGAAAAAATCGGAAAAAATCGGAAAAAATCGGAAAAAATCGGAAAAAAAATCGGAAAAAATCGGAAAAAATCGGGAAAAAATCGGAAAAAAAAAAAATTCGGAAAAAATCGGAAAAAATCGGAAAAAATCGGAAAAAATCGGAAAAAATCGGAAAAAAAAAAATCGGAAAAAAAAAAAAAATCGGAAAAAATCGGAAAAAAAAATCGGAAAAAATCGGAAAAAATCGGGAAAAAATCGGAAAAAAAAATCGGAAAAAATCGGAAAAAATCGGAAAAAATCGGGAAAAAATCGGAAAAAATCGGGAAAAAATCGGAAAAAATCTGAAAAAATCTTGAAAAACCGGAAAAAAAATTCGGAAAAAATCGGAAAAATTCGGAAAAAAATCGGGAAAAAATCGGAAAAAAAATTCGGAAAAAATCGGAAAAAATCGGAAAAAATCGGGAAAAAGTCGGAAAAAATCGGGAAAAAATCGGAAAAAATCTGAAAAAATCTTGAAAAATCGGAAAAAAATTCGGAAAAAATCTGAAAAAATCGGGAAAAAATCGGAAAAAATATTCGGAAAAAAATTCGGAAAAAATCGGAAAAAATCGGAAAAAAAAATCGGAAAAAATCGGAAAAAATCGGAAAAAATCGGGAAAAAATCGGAAAAAAAATTCGGAAAAAATCGGAAAAAATCGGAAAAAAAATCGGAAAAAATCGGAAAAAATCGGGAAAAATCGGAAAAAAAAAATCGGAAAAAATCGGAAAAAATCGGAAAAAAATCGGAAAAAAAATTCGAAAAAAATCGGAAAAAATCGGGAAAAAATCGGAAAAAAAATTAGGAAAAATCGGAAAAAAAAATCGGAAAAAATCGGAAAAAAAATCGGGAAAAAATCGGGAAAAATCGGAAAAAATCGGGAAAAATCGGAAAAAATCGGAAAAAATCGGGAAAAATCGGAAAAAATCGGAAAAAATCGGAAAAAATCGGGAAAAAATCGGAAAAAGAATTCGGAAAAAATCGGAAAAAATCGGAAAAAATCGGGAAAAAATCGGAAAAAATCGGAAAAAATCGGGAAAAATCGGAAAAAATCGGAAAAAATCGGGAAAAATCGGAAAAAATCGGAAAAAATCGGAAAAAATCGGAAAAAATCGGAAAAAGAATTCGGAAAAAATCGGAAAAAATCGGAAAAAATCGGGAAAAAATCGGAAAAAAAATTCGGAAAAAAACGGAAAAAATCGGAAAAAATCGGGAAAAATCGGAAAAAATCGGAAAAAATCGGAAAAAATCGGGAAAAAATCGGAAAAAGAATTCGGAAAAAATCGGAAAAAATCGGGAAAAAATCGGAAAAAATATTCGGAAAAAAATTCGGAAAAAATCGGAAAAAATCGGAAAAAAAAATCGGAAAAAATCGGAAAAAATCGGAAAAAAAATTCGGAAAAAATCGGAAAAAAAATTCGGAAAAAATCGGAAAAAATCGGAAAAAAAATCGGAAAAAATCGGAAAAAATCGGGAAAAATCGGAAAAAAAATTCGGAAAAAATCGGAAAAAATCGGAAAAAAATCGGAAAAAAAATTCGAAAAAAATCGGAAAAAATCGGGAAAAAATCGGAAAAAAAATTAGGAAAAATCGGAAAAAAAAATCGGAAAAAATCGGAAAAAAAATCGGGAAAAAATCGGGAAAAATCGGAAAAAATCGGGAAAAATCGGAAAAAATCGGAAAAAATCGGGAAAAATCGGAAAAAATCGGAAAAAATCGGAAAAAATCGGGAAAAAATCGGAAAAAGAATTCGGAAAAAATCGGAAAAAATCGGAAAAAATCGGGAAAAAATCGGAAAAAATCGGAAAAAATCGGGAAAAATCGGAAAAAATCGGAAAAAATCGGGAAAAATCGGAAAAAATCGGAAAAAATCGGAAAAAATCGGGAAAAAATCGGAAAAAGAATTCGGAAAAAATCGGAAAAAATCGGAAAAAATCGGGAAAAAATCGGAAAAAAAATTCGGAAAAAAACGGAAAAAATCGGAAAAAAAATTCGGAAAAAATCGGAAAAATCCGGGAAAAAATCGGAAAAAATCGGGAAAAAAATCTGAAAAAATCTGAAAAAATCGGGAAAAAATCGGAAAAAAAATTCGGAAAAAATCGGAAAAAATCGGAAAAAAAAATCTGAAAAAATCTGAAAAAATCGGGAAAAAATCGGAAAAAATCGGGAAAAAATCGGAAAAAAAATCGGAAAAAATCGGAAAAAATCGGGAAAAATCGGAAAAAATCGGGAAAAAATCGGAAAAAGAATTCGGAAAAAATCGGAAAAAATCGGAAAAAATCGGGAAAAAATCGGAAAAAATCGGAAAAAATCGGGAAAAATCGGAAAAAATCGGAAAAAATCGGGAAAAATCGGAAAAAATCGGAAAAAATCGGAAAAAATCGGGAAAAAATCGGAAAAAGAATTCGGAAAAAATCGGAAAAAATCGGAAAAAATCGGGAAAAAATCGGAAAAAAAATTCGGAAAAAAACGGAAAAAATCGGAAAAAATCGGGAAAAATCGGAAAAAATCGGAAAAAATCGGAAAAAATCGGGAAAAAATCGGAAAAAGAATTCGGAAAAAATCGGAAAAAATCGGGAAAAAATCGGAAAAAATATTCGGAAAAAAATTCGGAAAAAATCGGAAAAAATCGGAAAAAAAAATCGGAAAAAATCGGAAAAAATCGGAAAAAATCGGGAAAAAATCGGAAAAAAAATTCGGAAAAAATCGGAAAAAATCGGAAAAAAAATCGGAAAAAATCGGAAAAAATCGGGAAAAATCGGAAAAAAAATTCGGAAAAAATCGGAAAAAATCGGAAAAAAATCGGAAAAAAAATTCGAAAAAAATCGGAAAAAATCGGGAAAAAATCGGAAAAAAAATTAGGAAAAATCGGAAAAAAAAATCGGAAAAAATCGGAAAAAAAATCGGGAAAAAATCGGGAAAAATCGGAAAAAATCGGGAAAAATCGGAAAAAATCGGAAAAAATCGGGAAAAATCGGAAAAAATCGGAAAAAATCGGAAAAAATCGGGAAAAAATCGGAAAAAGAATTCGGAAAAAATCGGAAAAAATCGGAAAAAATCGGGAAAAAATCGGAAAAAATCGGAAAAAATCGGGAAAAATCGGAAAAAATCGGAAAAAATCGGGAAAAATCGGAAAAAATCGGAAAAAATCGGAAAAAATCGGGAAAAAATCGGAAAAAGAATTCGGAAAAAATCGGAAAAAATCGGAAAAAATCGGGAAAAAATCGGAAAAAAAATTCGGAAAAAAACGGAAAAAATCGGAAAAAAAATTCGGAAAAAATCGGAAAAATCCGGGAAAAAATCGGAAAAAATCGGGAAAAAAATCTGAAAAAATCTGAAAAAATCGGGAAAAAATCGGAAAAAAAATTCGGAAAAAATCGGAAAAAATCGGAAAAAAAAATCTGAAAAAATCTGAAAAAATCGGGAAAAAATCGGAAAAAATCGGGAAAAAATCGGAAAAAAAATCGGAAAAAATCGGAAAAAATCGGGAAAAATCGGAAAAAATCGGGAAAAAATCGGAAAAAATCGGGAAAAATCGGGAAAAATCGGAAAAAAAATTCGGAAAAAATCGGAAAAAATCGGAAAAAATCGGAAAAAAAATTCGGAAAAAATCGGAAAAAAAAATCGGAAAAAATCGGAAAAAATCGGAAAAAATCGGGAAAAAATCGGAAAAAAAATTCGGAAAAAATCGGAAAAAATCGGAAAAAATCGGGAAAAAATCGGAAAAAATCGGGAAAAAATTCGGAAAAAAAAAATCGGGAAAAATCGGAAAAAATCGGGAAAAAAATTCGGAAAAAATCGGAAAAAATCGGAAAAAATCGGAAAAAAATCGGAAAAAATCGGGAAAAAATCGGAAAAAAATTCGGAAAAAATCTGAAAAAATCGGGAAAAATCGGAAAAAATCGGGAAAAAAATTCGGAAAAAATCGGAAAAAATCGGGAAAAAATCGGAAAAAAAATTCGGAAAAAATCGGGAAAAAATTCGGAAAAAATCGGGAAAAAATTCGGAAAAAATCGGAAAAAATCGGAAAAAAAATCGGAAAAAATCGGAAAAAATCGGAAAAAAAATTCGGAAAAAATCGGAAAAAATCGGGAAAAAATCGGAAAAAAAATTCGGAAAAAATCGGAAAAAATCGGAAAAAAAATTCGGAAAAAATCGAAAAAAAAATTCGGAAAAAATCGGAAAAAATCGGAAAAAAAATTCGGAAAAAATCGGAAAAAATCGGGAAAAAATCGGAAAAAAAAATCGGAAAAAATCGGAAAAAATCGGGAAAAAATCGGAAAAATTCGGAAAAAATCGGAAAAAATCGGAAAAAATCGGGAAAAAATCGGAAAAAATCGAAAAATCGGAAAAAATCGGAAAAAATCGGAAAAAATCGGAAAAAATCGGGAAAAAATCGGAAAAAATCTGAAAAAATCTTGAAAAATCGGAAAAAAAATTCGGAAAAAATCGGAAAAATTCGGAAAAAATCGGAAAAAATCGGAAAAAAAATTCGGAAAAAATCGGAAAAAATCGGGAAAAAATCGGAAAAAATCGGGAAAAAATTGGAAAAAAATCGGAAAAAATCGGAAAAAAAATCGGAAAAAAATCGGAAAAAATCGGGAAAAAATCGGAAAAAATCGGGAAAAAAATTCGGAAAAAATCGGAAAAAATCGGGAAAAAATCGGAAAAAAAATCGGAAAAAATCGGAAAAAATCGGAAAAAAAATCGGAAAAAATCGGAAAAAATCGGAAAAAATCTTGAAAAATCGGAAAAAATCGGAAAAAATCGGAAAAAATCTGGAAAAAATCTTGAAAAATCGGAAAAAAAATTCGGAAAAAATCGGAAAAATTCGGAAAAAATCGGAAAAAATCGGAAAAAAAATTCGGAAAAAATCGGAAAAAATCGGGAAAAAATCGGAAAAAATCGGAAAAAATCGGAAAAAAAATCGGAAAAAAATCGGAAAAAATCGGGAAAAAATCGGAAAAAATCGGGAAAAAAATTCGGAAAAAATCGGAAAAAATCGGGAAAAAATCGGAAAAAAAATTCGGAAAAAATCGGGAAAAAATTCGGAAAAAATCGGAAAAAATCGGAAAAAAAATCGGAAAAAATCGGAAAAAATCGGAAAAAAAATTCGGAAAAAATCGGAAAAAATCGGGAAAAAATCGGAAAAAAAATTCGGAAAAAATCGGAAAAAATCGGAAAAAAAATTCGGAAAAAATCGAAAAAAAAATTCGGAAAAAATCGGAAAAAATCGGAAAAAAAATTCGGAAAAAATCGGAAAAAATCGGGAAAAAATCGGAAAAAAAAATCGGAAAAAATCGGAAAAAATCGGGAAAAAATCGGAAAAATTCGGAAAAAATCGGAAAAAATCGGAAAAAATCGGGAAAAAATCGGAAAAAATCGGGAAAAAATCGGAAAAAATCGGAAAAAATCTTGAAAAATCGGAAAAAATCGGGAAAAAATCGGAAAAAATCTGAAAAAATCTTGAAAAATCGGAAAAAAAATTCGGAAAAAATCGGAAAAATTCGGAAAAAATCGGAAAAAATCGGAAAAAAAATTCGGAAAAAATCGGAAAAAATCTGAAAAAAAATTCGGAAAAAATCGGAAAAAATCGGGAAAAAAATCGGAAAAAATCGGGAAAAATCGGGAAAAAATCTGAAAAAATCGGGAAAAAATCGGAAAAAAAAATCGGAAAAAATCGGAAAAAATCGGGAAAAAATCGGAAAAAAATTCGGAAAAAATCGGAAAAAATCGGGAAAAAATCGGAAAAAATCGGAAAAAATCGGGAAAAAATCGGAAAAAATCTGAAAAAATCTTGAAAAATCGGAAAAAAAATTCGGAAAAAATCGGAAAAATTCGGAAAAAATCGGAAAAAAAATTCGAAAAAAATTCGGAAAAAAAATTCGGAAAAAATCTGAAAAAATCGGGAAAAAATCGGAAAAAAAATTCGGAAAAAATCGGAAAAAAAAATCGGAAAAAATCGGAAAAATTCGGAAAAAATCGGAAAAAATCGGAAAAAAAATTCGGAAAAAATCGGAAAAAAAATTCGGAAAAAATCGGAAAAATTCGGAAAAAATCGGAAAAAATCGGAAAAAAAATTCGGAAAAAATCGGAAAAAATCGGAAAAAATCTGAAAAAAAATTCGGAAAAAATCGGAAAAAATCGGGAAAAAAATCGGAAAAAATCGGGAAAAATCGGGAAAAAATCTGAAAAAATCGGGAAAAAATCGGAAAAAAAAATCGGAAAAAATCGGAAAAAATCGGGAAAAAATCGGAAAAAAATTCGGAAAAAATCGGAAAAAATCGGGAAAAAATCGGGAAAAAATCGGAAAAAATCTGAAAAAAAAAAATTCGGAAAAAATCGGAAAAAAAATTCGGAAAAAATCGGAAAAAATCGAAAAAAAAATTCGGGAAAAAATCGGAAAAAATCGGAAAAAATCGGAAAAAATCGGAAAAAATCGGGAAAAAATCGGAAAAAATCTGAAAAAATCTTGAAAAATCGGAAAAAAAATTCGGAAAAAATCGGAAAAATTCGGAAAAAAAATTCGAAAAAAATTCGGAAAAAAAATTCGGAAAAAATCTGAAAAAATCGGGAAAAAATCGGAAAAAAAATTCGGAAAAAATCGGAAAAAAAAATCGGAAAAATTCGGAAAAAATCGGAAAAATTCGGAAAAAATCGGAAAAAAAATTCGGAAAAAATCGGAAAAAATCGGGAAAAAATCGGAAAAAAAATTCGGAAAAAATCGAAAAACAAATTCGGAAAAAATCGGAAAAAATCGAAAAAAAAATTCGGAAAAAATCGGAAAAAATCGGAAAAAAAATTCGGAAAAAATCGGAAAAAATCGGGAAAAAATCGGAAAAAAAAATCGGAAAAAATCGGAAAAAATCGGGAAAAAATCGGAAAAATTCGGAAAAAATCGGAAAAAATCGGAAAAAATCGGGAAAAAATCGGAAAAAATCGGGAAAAAATCGGAAAAAATCGGAAAAAATCTTGAAAAATCGGAAAAAATCGGGAAAAAAATTCGGAAAAAATCGGAAAAATTCGGAAAAAATCGGAAAAAATCGGAAAAAAAATTCGGAAAAAATCGGAAAAAATCGGAAAAAATCTGAAAAAAAATTCGGAAAAAATCGGAAAAAATCGGGAAAAAAATCGGAAAAAATCGGGAAAAATCGGAAAAAATCTGAAAAAATCGGGAAAAAATCGGAAAAAAAAATCGGAAAAAATCGGAAAAAATCGGGAAAAAATCGGAAAAAAATTCGGAAAAAATCGGAAAAAATCGGAAAAAATCGGAAAAAATCGGAAAAAATCTTGAAAAATCGGAAAAAATCGGGAAAAAATCGGAAAAAATCTGAAAAAATCTTGAAAAATCGGAAAAAAAATTCGGAAAAAATCGGAAAAATTCGGAAAAAATCGGAAAAAATCGGAAAAAAAATTCGGAAAAAATCGGAAAAAATCGGAAAAAATCTGAAAAAAAATTCGGAAAAAATCGGAAAAAATCGGGAAAAAAATCGGAAAAAATCGGGAAAAATCGGGAAAAAATCTGAAAAAATCGGGAAAAAATCGGAAAAAAAAATCGGAAAAAATCGGAAAAAATCGGGAAAAAATCGGAAAAAAATTCGGAAAAAATCGGAAAAAATCGGGAAAAAATCGGAAAAAATCGGAAAAAATCGGGAAAAAATCGGAAAAAATCTGAAAAAATCTTGAAAAATCGGAAAAAAAATTCGGAAAAAATCGGAAAAATTCGGAAAAAATCGGAAAAAAAATTCGAAAAAAATTCGGAAAAAAAATTCGGAAAAAATCTGAAAAAATCGGGAAAAAATCGGAAAAAAAATTCGGAAAAAATCGGAAAAAAAAATCGGAAAAAATCGGAAAAATTCGGAAAAAATCGGAAAAAATCGGAAAAAAAATTCGGAAAAAATCGGAAAAAAAATTCGGAAAAAATCGGAAAAATTCGGAAAAAATCGGAAAAAATCGGAAAAAAAATTCGGAAAAAATCGGAAAAAATCGGAAAAAATCTGAAAAAAAATTCGGAAAAAATCGGAAAAAATCGGGAAAAAAATCGGAAAAAATCGGGAAAAATCGGGAAAAAATCTGAAAAAATCGGGAAAAAATCGGAAAAAAAAATCGGAAAAAATCGGGAAAAAATCGGAAAAAAATTCGGAAAAAATCGGAAAAAATCGGAAAAAATCGGAAAAAATCGGGAAAAAATCGGAAAAAAATTCGGAAAAAATCGGAAAAAATCGGGAAAAAATCGGAAAAAATCGGAAAAAATCGGGAAAAAATCGGAAAAAATCTGAAAAAATCTTGAAAAATCGGAAAAAAAATTCGGAAAAAATCGGAAAAATTCGGAAAAAATCGGAAAAAAAATTCGAAAAAAATTCGGAAAAAAAATTCGGAAAAAATCTGAAAAAATCGGGAAAAAATCGGAAAAAAAATTCGGAAAAAATCGGAAAAAAAAATCGGAAAAATCGGAAAAATTCGGAAAAAATCGGAAAAAAAATTCGGAAAAAATCGGAAAAAATCGGGAAAAAATCGGAAAAAAAATTCGGAAAAAATCGGAAACAAAAAAAATCGGAAAAAATCGGAAAAAAAATTCGGAAAAAATCGGAAAAAATCGGAAAAAATCGGGAAAAAATCGGAAAAAATCTGAAAAAATCGGGAAAAAATGGAAAAAATCTTGAAAAATCGGAAAAAAAATTCGGAAAAAATCGGAAAAATTCGGAAAAAATCGGAAAAAAAATTCGGAAAAAATTCGGAAAAAAAATTCGGAAAAAATCTGAAAAAATCGGGAAAAAATCGGAAAAAAAATTCGGAAAAAATCGGAAAAAAAAATCGGAAAAATTCGGAAAAAATCGGAAAAATTCGGAAAAAATCGGAAAAAAAATTCGGAAAAAATCGGAAAAAATCGGAAAAAATCGGAAAAAAAATTCGGAAAAAATCGAAAAAAAATTCGGAAAAAATCGGAAAAAATCGGAAAAAAAATTCGGAAAAAATCGGGAAAAAATCGGAAAAAATCGGAAAAAATCGGAAAAAATCTGAAAAATTGAAAAATCGGAAAAAAAATTCGGAAAAAATCGGAAAAATTCGGAAAAAATCGGAAAAAATCGGAAAAAAAATTCGGAAAAAATCGGAAAAAAAAATCGGAAAAAATCGGAAAAAATCGGGAAAAAATCGGAAAAAAAATTCGGAAAAAATCGGAAAAAATCGGAAAAAATCGGGAAAAAATCGGAAAAAATCGGGAAAAAATCGGAAAAAATCTGAAAAAATCTTGAAAAATCGGAAAAAAAATTCGGAAAAAATCTGAAAAAATCGGGAAAAATTCGGAAAAAATCGGAAAAAAAAATCGGAAAAAATCGGAAAAAATCGGAAAAAATCGGGAAAAAATCGGAAAAAAAATTCGGAAAAAATCTGAAAAAATCGGAAAAAATCGGGAAAAAATCGGAAAAAAAATTCGGAAAAAAATCGGAAAAATTCGGAAAAAATCGGAAAAAAAATTCGGAAAAAATCGGAAAAAATCGGAAAAAAAATTCGGAAAAAATCGGAAAAAATCGGAAAAAATCGGGAAAAATCGGAAAAAATCGGAAAAAATCGGAAAAAATCGGGAAAAAAAATCGGAAAAAATCGGAAAAAAAAATCGGAAAAATTCGGAAAAAATCGGAAAAAATCGGAAAAAAAATTCGGAAAAAATCGGAAAAAAAAATCGGAAAAATTCGGAAAAAATCGGAAAAAAAATTCGGAAAAAATCGGAAAAAATCGGGAAAAAATCGGAAAAAAAATTCGGAAAAAATCGAAAAACAAATTCGGAAAAAATCGGAAAAAATCGGAAAAAAAATTCGGAAAAAATCTGAAAAAATCGGAAAAAATCGGGAAAAAATCGGAAAAAAAATTCGGAAAAAAATCGGAAAAATTCGGAAAAAATCGGAAAAAAAATTCGGAAAAAATCGGAAAAAATCGGAAAAAAAATTCGGAAAAAATCGGAAAAAATCGGAAAAAATCGGGAAAAATCGGAAAAAATCGGAAAAAATCGGAAAAAATCGGGAAAAAAAATCGGAAAAAATCGGAAAAAAAAATCGGAAAAATTCGGAAAAAATCGGAAAAAATCGGAAAAAAAATTCGGAAAAAATCGGAAAAAAAAATCGGAAAAATTCGGAAAAAATCGGAAAAAAAATTCGGAAAAAATCGGAAAAAATCGGGAAAAAATCGGAAAAAAAATTCGGAAAAAATCGAAAAACAAATTCGGAAAAAATCGGAAAAAATCGGAAAAAAAATTCGGAAAAAATCTGAAAAAATCGGGAAAAAATCGGAAAAAAAAATCGGAAAAAATCGGAAAAAATCGGGAAAAAATCGGAAAAAAAATTCGGAAAAAATCGGAAAAAATCGGAAAAAATCGGGAAAAAATCGGAAAAAATCGGGAAAAAATCGGAAAAAATCGGAAAAAATCGGGAAAAATCGGGAAAAATCGGAAAAAAAATTCGGAAAAAATCGGAAAAAATCGGAAAAAAAAATCGGAAAAAATCGGAAAAAAAAATCGGAAAAAATCGGAAAAATTCGGAAAAAATCGGAAAAAATCGGAAAAAAAATTCGGAAAAAATCGGAAAAAAAAATCGGAAAAAATCGGAAAAAATCGGGAAAAAATCGGAAAAAAAATTCGGAAAAAATCGGAAAAAATCGGAAAAAATCGGGAAAAAATCGGAAAAAAAATTCGGAAAAAATCGGAAAAAATCGGAAAAAATCGGGAAAAAATCGGAAAAAATCGGGAAAAAATCGGAAAAAATCGGAAAAAATCGGGAAAAATCGGGAAAAATCGGAAAAAAAATTCGGAAAAAATCGGAAAAAATCGGAAAAAAAAATCGGAAAAAATCGGAAAAAAAAATCGGAAAAAATCGGAAAAATTCGGAAAAAATCGGAAAAAATCGGAAAAAAAATTCGGAAAAAATCGGAAAAAAAAATCGGAAAAAATCGGAAAAAATCGGGAAAAAATCGGAAAAAAAATTCGGAAAAAATCGGAAAAAATCGGAAAAAATCGGGAAAAAATCGGAAAAAATCGGGAAAAAATCGGAAAAAATCTGAAAAAATCTTGAAAAATCGGAAAAAAAATTCGGAAAAAATCTGAAAAAATCGGGAAAAAATCGGAAAAAAAATTCGGAAAAAAATTCGGAAAAAATCTGAAAAAATCGGGAAAAAATCGGAAAAAAAATTCGGAAAACATAAAAAAAAAAAATCGGAAAAAAAATTCGGAAAAAATCGAAAAACAAATTCGGAAAAAATCGGAAAAAATCGGAAAAAAAATTCGGAAAAAATCGGGAAAAAATCGGAAAAAATCGGGAAAAAATCGGAAAAAATCTGAAAAAATCTTGAAAAATCGGAAAAAAAATTCGGAAAAAATCGGAAAAATTCGGAAAAAATCGGAAAAAATCGGAAAAAAAATTCGGAAAAAATCGGAAAAAAAAATCGGAAAAAATCGGAAAAAATCGGGAAAAAATCGGAAAAAAAATTCGGAAAAAATCGGAAAAAATCGGAAAAAATCGGGAAAAAATCGGAAAAAATCGGGAAAAAATCGGAAAAAATCTGAAAAAATCTTGAAAAATCGGAAAAAAAATTCGGAAAAAATCTGAAAAAATCGGGAAAAATTCGGAAAAAATCGGAAAAAAAAATCGGAAAAAATCGGAAAAAATCGGAAAAAATCGGAAAAAAAATTCGGAAAAAAAATTCGGAAAAAATCTGAAAAAATCGGAAAAAATCGGGAAAAAATCGGAAAAAAAATTCGGAAAAAAATCGGAAAAAATCGGAAAAAATCGGAAAAAAAAATCGGAAAAAATCGGAAAAAATCGGAAAAAAAATTCGGAAAAAATCGGAAAAAATCGGAAAAAATCGGAAAAAATCGGAAAAAATCGGGAAAAAAAATCGGAAAAAATCGGAAAAAAAAATCGGAAAAATTCGGAAAAAATCGGAAAAAATCGGAAAAAAAATTCGGAAAAAATCGGAAAAAAAAATCGGAAAAATTCGGAAAAAATCGGAAAAAAAATTCGGAAAAAATCGGAAAAAATCGGGAAAAAATCGGAAAAAAAATTCGGAAAAAATCGAAAAACAAATTCGGAAAAAATCGGAAAAAATCGGAAAAAAAATTCGGAAAAAATCGGAAAAAATCGGGAAAAAATCGGAAAAAAAAATCGGAAAAAATCGGAAAAAATCGGGAAAAAATCGGAAAAAAAATTCGGAAAAAATCGGAAAAAATCGGAAAAAATCGGGAAAAAATCGGAAAAAATCGGGAAAAAATCGGAAAAAATCGGAAAAAATCGGGAAAAATCGGGAAAAATCGGAAAAAAAATTCGGAAAAAATCGGAAAAAATCGGAAAAAAAAATCGGAAAAAATCGGAAAAAAAAATCGGAAAAAATCGGAAAAATTCGGAAAAAATCGGAAAAAATCGGAAAAAAAATTCGGAAAAAATCGGAAAAAAAAATCGGAAAAAATCGGAAAAAATCGGGAAAAAATCGGAAAAAAAATTCGGAAAAAATCGGAAAAAATCGGAAAAAATCGGGAAAAAATCGGAAAAAATCGGGAAAAAATCGGAAAAAATCTGAAAAAATCTTGAAAAATCGGAAAAAAAATTCGGAAAAAATCTGAAAAAATCGGGAAAAAATCGGAAAAAAAATTCGGAAAAAAATTCGGAAAAAATCTGAAAAAATCGGGAAAAAATCGGAAAAAAATTCGGAAAAAATCGGAAAAAATCGGGAAAAAATCGGAAAAAATCGGAAAAAATCGGAAAAAATCGGGAAAAAATCGGAAAAAAAATTCGGAAAAAATCGGAAAAAATCGGGAAAAAATCGGAAAAAAAATTCGGAAAAAATCGGGAAAAAATCGGAAAAAATCGGAAAAAATCGGAAAAAATCGGAAAAAATCTGAAAAAATCTGAAAAAATCTTGAAAAATCGGAAAAAAAATTCGGAAAAAATCGGAAAAATTCGGAAAAAATCGGAAAAAATCGGAAAAAATCGGAAAAAAAATTCGGAAAAAATCGGAAAAAAAAATCGGAAAAAATCGGAAAAAATCGGGAAAAAATCGGAAAAAAAATTCGGAAAAAATCGGAAAAAATCGGAAAAAATCGGGAAAAAATCGGAAAAAATCGGGAAAAAATCGGAAAAAATCTGAAAAAATCTTGAAAAATCGGAAAAAAAATTCGGAAAAAATCTGAAAAAATCGGGAAAAAATCGGAAAAAAAATTCGGAAAAAAATTCGGAAAAAATCTGAAAAAATCGGGAAAAAATCGGAAAAAAAATTCGGAAAAAATCGGGAAAAAATCGGAAAAAATCGGAAAAAATCGGGAAAAAATCGGAAAAAATCGGAAAAAATCGGAAAAAATCGGGAAAAAATCGGAAAAAATCTGAAAAAATCTTGAAAAATCGGAAAAAAAATTCGGAAAAAATCGGAAAAATTCGGAAAAAATCGGAAAAAATCGGAAAAAATCGGAAAAAAAATTCGGAAAAAATCGGAAAAAAAAATCGGAAAAAATCGGAAAAAATCGGGAAAAAATCGGAAAAAAAATTCGGAAAAAATCGGAAAAAATCGGAAAAAATTCGGAAAAAATCTGAAAAAATCGGGAAAAAATCGGAAAAAAAATTCGGAAAACATAAAAAAAAAAATCGGAAAAAATCGGAAAAAATCGGAAAAAATCGGGAGAAATCGGAAAAAATCGGAAAAAATCGGAAAAAATCGGGAAAAAATCGGAAAAAAATTCGGAAAAAATCGGAAAAAATCGGGAAAAAATCGGAAAAAATCGGAAAAAATCGGGAAAAAATCGGAAAAAATCTGAAAAAATCTTGAAAAATCGGAAAAAAAATTCGGAAAAAATCGGAAAAATTCGGAAAAAATCGGAAAAAATCGGAAAAAATCGGAAAAAAAATTCGAAAATAATTCGGAAAAAAAATTCGGAAAAAATCTGAAAAAATCGGGAAAAAATCGGAAAAAAAATTCGGAAAAAATCGGAAAAAAAAATCGGAAAAATTCTGAAAAAATCGGAAAAATTCGGAAAAAATCGGAAAAAAAATTCGGAAAAAATCTGAAAAAATCGGGAAAAAATCGGAAAAAAAATTCGGAAAAAATCGGAAAAATTCGGAAAAAATCGGGAAAAATCGGAAAAAATCGTGAAAAAATCGGGAAAAAATCGGAAAAAATCGGAAAAAATCGGAAAAAAAATCGGAAAAAATCGGGAAAAAATCGGAAAAAATCGGGAAAAAATCGGAAAAAAAATCGGAAAAAATCGGGAAAAATCGGAAAAAATCGTGAAAAAATCGGAAAAAATCGGAAAAAATCGGAAAAAATCGGAAAAAAAATCGGAAAAAATCGGGAAAAAATCGGAAAAAATCGGGAAAAAATCGGAAAAAAAATTCGGAAAAAATCGGAAAAAATCGGGAAAAAATCGGAAAAAAAATTCGGAAAAAATCGGGAAAAAATTCGGAAAAAATCGGGAAAAAATTCGGAAAAAATCGGAAAAAATCGGAAAAAAAAATCGGAAAAAATCGGAAAAAATCGGGAAAAAATCGGAAAAAAAAATCGGAAAAAATCGGAAAAAATCGGGAAAAAATCGGAAAAAAAATTCGGAAAAAATCGGAAAAAATCGGGAAAAAATCGGAAAAAATCGGGAAAAAATCGGAAAAAATCTGAAAAAATCTTGAAAATTCGGAAAAAATCGGAAAAAATCGGAAAAAAAATTCGGAAAAAATCGGAAAAAATCGGGAAAAAATCGGAAAAAATCGGGAAAAATCGGAAAAAATCGGAAAAAATCGGAAAAAAAATTCGGAAAAAATCGGAAAAAATCGGGAAAAAAATCGGAAAAAATCGGGAAAAATCGGGAAAAAATCGGGAAAAAATCGGAAAAAAAATTCGGAAAAAATCGGAAAAAATCGGAAAAAAAATTCGGAAAAAATCGGAAAAAATCGGGAAAAAATCGGAAAAAAAATTCGGAAAAAATCGGAAAAAATCGGAAAAAAAAATCGGAAAAAATCGGAAAAAAAAATCGAAAAAAATCGGAAAAAATCGGAAAAAAAATTCGGAAAAAATCGGAAAAAATCGGGAAAAATTCGGAAAAAATCGGGAAAAATCGGAAAAAATCGGGAAAAAATCGGGAAAAAATCGGAAAAAATCGGAAAAAATCGGAAAAAAAATCGGAAAAAATCGGGATAAAATCGGAAAAAGTCGGGAAAAAATCGGAAAAAAAATTCGGAAAAAATCGGAAAAAATCGGGAAAAAATCGGAAAAAAAATTCGGAAAAAATCGGGAAAAAATTCGGAAAAAATCGGGAAAAAATTCGGAAAAAATCGGAAAAAATCGGGAAAAAATTCGGAAAAATTCGGAAAAAATCGGAAAAAAAATCGGAAAAAATCGGGAAAAAATTCGGAAAAAATCGGAAAAAATCGGGAAAAAATTCGGAAAAATTCGGAAAAAATCGGAAAAAATCGGAAAAAAAATTCGGAAAAAATCGGAAAAAAAAATCGGAAAAAATCGGAAAAAATCGGAAAAAAAATTCGGAAAAAATCGGAAAAAATCGGGAAAAATTCGGAAAAAATCGGGAAAAATCGGAAAAATCGGGAAAAAATCGGGAAAAAATCGGAAAAAATCGGAAAAAATCGGAAAAAAAATCGGAAAAAATCGGGAAAAAATCGGAAAAAATCGGGAAAAAATCGGAAAAAAAATTCGGAAAAAATCGGAAAAAATCGGGAAAAATTCGGAAAAAATCGGGAAAAATCGGAAAAAATCGGGAAAAAATCGGGAAAAAATCGGAAAAAATCGGAAAAAATCGGAAAAAAAATCGGAAAAAATCGGGAAAAAATCGGAAAAAATCGGAAAAAAAAATCGGAAAAAAAAATCGGAAAAAATCGGGAAAAAATTCGGAAAAAATCGGAAAAAATCGGGAAAAAATTCGGAAAAAATCGGAAAAAATCGGAAAAAAAAATCGGAAAAAATCGGAAAAAATCGGAAAAAAAATTCGGAAAAAATCGGGAAAAAATCGGAAAAAAAATTCGGAAAAAATCGAAAAAAAAAATCGGAAAAAATCGGAAAAAAAATTCGGAAAAAATCGGAAAAAATCGGGAAAAAATCGGAAAAAAAATTCGGAAAAAATCGGAAAAAAAATTCGGAAAAAATCGGAAAAAATCGGAAAAAAAAATCGGAAAAAATCGGGAAAAAATTCGGAAAAAATCGGAAAAAATCGGAAAAAATCGGGAAAAAATCGGAAAAAAAATTCGGAAAAAATCGGAAAAAATCGGAAAAAAAATTCGGAAAAAAAATTCGGAAAAAATCGGAAAAAAAAATCGGAAAAAATCGGAAAAAATCGGAAAAAATCGGGGAAAAATCGGAAAAAAAATTCGGAAAAAATCGGAAAAAATCGGAAAAAATCGGGAAAAAATCGGAAAAAAAATTCGGAAAAAATCGGAAAAAATCGGAAAAAATCGGGAAAAAATCGGAAAAAATCGGGAAAAAATCGGAAAAAATCTGAAAAAATCTTGAAAAATCGGAAAAAAAATTCGGAAAAAATCTGAAAAAATCGGGAAAAAATCGGAAAAAAAATTCGGAAAAAAAATTCGGAAAAAATCGGAAAAAAAAATCGGAAAAAATCGGGAAAAAATTCGGAAAAAATCGGAAAAAATCGGGAAAAAATTCGGAAAAATTCGGAAAAAATCGGAAAAAATCGGAAAAAAAATTCGGAAAAAATCGGAAAAAAAAATCGGAAAAAATCGGAAAAAATCGGAAAAAAAATTCGGAAAAAATCGGAAAAAATCGGGAAAAATTCGGAAAAAATCGGGAAAAATCGGAAAAATCGGGAAAAAATCGGGAAAAAATCGGAAAAAATCGGAAAAAAAATCGGAAAAAATCGGGAAAAAATCGGAAAAAATCGGGAAAAAATCGGAAAAAAAATTCGGAAAAAATCGGAAAAAATCGGAAAAAATCGGAAAAAAAAATCGGAAAAAATCGGGAAAAAATTCGGAAAAAATCGGAAAAAATCGGGAAAAAATTCGGAAAAAATCGGAAAAAATCGGAAAAAAAAATCGGAAAAAATCGGAAAAAATCGGAAAAAAAATTCGGAAAAAATCGGAAAAAATCGGGAAAAAATCGGAAAAAAAATTCGGAAAAAATCGGAAAAAATCGGAAAAAAAATTCGGAAAAAATCGAAAAAAAAAATCGGAAAAAATCGGAAAAAATCGGAAAAAAAATTCGGAAAAAATCGGAAAAAATCGGGAAAAATTCGGAAAAAATCGGGAAAAATCGGAAAAAATCGGGAAAAAATCGGGAAAAAATCGGAAAAAATCGGAAAAAATCGGAAAAAAAATCGGAAAAAATCGGGAAAAAATCGGAAAAAATCGGAAAAAAAAATCGGAAAAAAAAATCGGAAAAAATCGGGAAAAAATTCGGAAAAAATCGGAAAAAATCGGGAAAAAATTCGGAAAAAATCGGAAAAAATCGGAAAAAAAAATCGGAAAAAATCGGAAAAAATCGGAAAAAAAATTCGGAAAAAATCGGGAAAAAATCGGAAAAAAA